>NW_017308064.1:0-41852 GCF_000935625.1 Nanorana parkeri
CTATGCGGCCATCTTCCACCTCAGTCGGCCACGCCCCCCCTAATTTCCTTTTTTTGTAGGCTTCCCCATATCTGCCTGTAAAGGGTCAATATATTTTTAATTCTGCTAATTCTGTTCAGATCCGTGTACATGACTGGGTGTGTCTGCCTGCAATATATTGTGCATGTACTTTCCAAAATGCCAAACAAAAAGCACTTTTTAATAATAATTATATTTATTATAATATTAAAGGGTAGCTATGGTCAAAAACAAAAATAAAATATGCATTTCTATACTGAAGTTTCATATGTTCTATCTAACTCTTAATAACAATATCAATATAGAAGTTTGTAAATTTACTTACCGAAGATGCCCATAGGATGTACTTTCTCATTGCAGTGACACAATTTCACCTACCCTTGTGAATGTGCACTTCCTTGTGTCACAACTCTCACAGGCCCTGCATCTGAACTACAACTCAACTTCTGAACAACGTAACATTAACCTTTCTTGTAGGAAGAAATGCATTATGGGCTATGCAGTCTTGAGAAATCAGGTTGCATCACATCATGCAGCAAGGAAAGAGATGGAAAGTACACTGGGAATCCAGGAAGTTGTTGAAAGTGATGGGCAGACTTCAATGCACCGCCATGCCCCCTCCTGCCCCCGAACTGGGCTAGAATGCACTGGGGCTGGTGTGAACTAGCCCTGAGGGCTGGTTCATACCACAAACAGTGCATTCCAGAGCGGTCAGCTTCTGTAACGCACTGTATCGCAACTTGGCCGGCTCTATACTGTGTGCTAAAAGGTGTCAACGGAGACTTAAAGCCAGCTCAGCTATGGTATGCCAAGGGGAAGGGGTGGCCACAAGAACAAAGGGTAACATTTACGCTAATGCACACTGCAATCCAAGGCTAAAAGACTTATTACATACCTCTTAAAAATGTAATTTTCTGACAATTGCGCTTGGCATATTATATCATATTTGTCAATGGAAACATATTTTTGTAGAAAAATAGCTTGTTCCTATATGAAGGTCAGTTTCTACACATATACAATGGCTCATAGCCTACTCATTGCTTAGCTCACACAAGTGTATGGTGTTTAAGTGACCATGACAGCACATTTAAAATTAATCCGTCTTGCTATGCCCAATCCAAAGCTGCTCAGGCAGTCACAGGAATTGAAGCAGGCACATACATTTCATCTGTGACAGAATACTCCATCATTTCCCCTCTGAGGATTATTACATGCTGCTCGCCTCATACTTTGATGTGATGTATATTCTACACTGACAGTCAGTGAAGGAAACATACCAGCTCATTTTTAAGGTTCCTTTACACATTAGAATGTAACAAACTATTTTAAAACTAAAGTATGGGAATGTAGTGACATTGGGAAATAACAAACGCACATAAATATTGGAAGTCCTTGCAATGGTAGAACGTCCCTGTTTTCCATAAAACAGAAGGAATCCTTTCACTGGGCTTGTGCCAGAATGTATGGTCAGTATAATTGGAAAGAAGGATCCTTGTGACTATAGCAGTCTAGGCAATGATGACCACATCTCTCATTTACCATGATTCTACACGATTAGTTTGCCAACTTTGCCAGCTACACTCCTTTCCCATGTTTATTTTAATGTGGCATATTATCTAAAATAGAGAGATTTTTGATACTTATCCAAGTCTACTAAGGGACACAGAAATTCAGAAACAGTTGGGTTATATAGACGCCTAAAGGTGGTTTGGACACAGGAAAACAAAAATAACTGTAAGCCAGGACTGGTTAACCCCTCCTCTACCTAGCATGTCTCAGTTTTGTGTAAAAGCAGTAGCAAAGGCAAGAGGAAAAAATACAAAAGGGATGAGACCTGTGTCAGGATCCCTTCCAGGCAGTTAGAGTACCATGCGTGTTTGTAAAAACATCAGTCTCACATGAGACACAAGCTTAGATGAGCTAGCGCAACTAAAGTACATGAAAATGGGGGCCTACCTCAGCAGTAATGGAATCTATCCATTTTAATATGGTTTGCCATTCTGACTCTAGCTGCCTGTCAGTGAAATCCAAAAAGGAGAGCAGAGCCTCAAGCAGTCAAGTGCTATTCCAGTTAAAGTGATATTAAATTCAAAAGGGGTTAAGCTATTCCAAATGCGGAGTAAATCACTTACAATAAAGGCTGCTCCTTGATGTTTAAAAGTTTGAATGTCCTGCAGAATCAGCTGATCTTGTAAGCACTGGCCCTGATATCCTGTTTTAGAGTGGCTCCTTTCTTAAGCAGAGTTCTAAGGAGCCACCCTTGTGTGTGCTAGTAAGCTGTGTGTGTCTCCACAAACACACAGGCACAGCAAATCAAGCCACCCCTTTCCCAGCTGTTCCCTCTCCTCCATCCACCCTTCTACAAGCTAGTAGATAAACAGTTGTGGGAGATTGTGCTGTCTCTTGTGATCTTATACTGGACAGGAAGTTCAGGGAAGCGACGTTGAAAGACTTGGAAACAGATGTTAAGAAACATGATGACTAAGCGTTTGGTCAAAAATATACTTTGCTGGGCAATATATATATTTGTTTGATCTGGATTAATTACTAAAAAATGTTTGAGAGTTTAATCTCTGGCATACCAATGGTGGGAACAGACCATCGATTTAAAAATTCCCTAGTAAAAGGGAAACGTTCAGATATATACTCAGATGGGGCTCAGGACCCTTTAGGGCAGGGGTAACCAAACTCTGGCCCTCCAGCTGTAATAAAACTACCAATCCCATGAGGCATTGCAAGATTCCCACAGCCACAGGCATGACACCCAGAGACAGATGCATCATGGGATTTGTGGTTTCAGCACAGCTGGAGGGCCGGAGTTTGGTTACCCCTGCTTTAGGGTGTTGCCACATCCATGTAGAGGAAAGTCTGAAATAGCAGGTGTAGTGGAAACATGTTTGCCGCTGTAAGAGATCTTAAAAGAGGGTAGGGGAAAGGTTATATGGCGGCTAGCTTACAATTTTTTGTATGTTGGCGTTCAAACCTCCTGTAGGCAGTGGTTTAACACAATTGTTTCTGAATCCCTGTGTTCCTCAATGGACGAGAAAGAAAAAACTGTTGTTGCATCATTGGCGCAGTTTCCAGCCCAGCTTTTCTATAGGGATGAATGGTAACCTATGTAAACGTATGTAAAATGCGTGAAATGCTCATCTAAGGCACACCGCACTGTAATTGCACAACATGAAAAACCTACCGTATGTATGTGAAAATAAACTAAGATAATTGAGAACTCAGCAGTACCTCTAAAGCAACCACGGTCAGAAAGGGTTCCAGGTGCCAGTCTTCAAGCATTGCTCTGACTTGTGGAGACATGCTAAGAAGAGCACAGTTGGTGACTACAGCAATAACACCCATAGTTTCAAATGCCAACTAAAAGGAAACAAAAAAGGATAAAATTAGACTGTAATATTATTTCCTGCAATCAAAGCTATTGAAAGCAAACCTGTGCATAGAGGGGAAAAAGTAAGACTGACAGCAGAGCAAGAAAGCGGGCAGCAAAAGCTGTCAGCGGATATTAATTACTTTACATTGTCCTTCCAGTGTCACTCAAAGCCCCACAATGTTTTTCTACTTCCTGGTATTAGAAACATGCATGCATGCCCTTGTCCTATTCTATAACAGAATGCATGGGACCTGTACAACTTATCCACTGACCTGGGTGTTATCACATGGGCAGTGTGCATATGATTATGCAAATAGAGGCCATTCTAAGGATGTTGTTCCAGCACGTCTGAAATATATTGTACCTAATACTATATGCTGATGTCTGAGAATAGCCTTTGGGGTTAAAACTCGTTAATGCATAACATAATTTATTAAAGTGAATAGTAATAATGCTAACACTATAGGAAAAGACTCTGACACACAACAAATCTGCATTTAATCTGTAAGGAAAACATATCTAAATCTGTATTGAGCTGTAAACTGTACAGACTAGTTCTGGATGGAAATTACTATTATAAATGACAGTTTGCAGATGTGGGGGCAGCTTTATGGGTTTTGTTTTACATGCCTACAAAGGTCAAGTGTGAATCAGCACTGACTCCCATCTCCAAATAGAGGACATAGAGAGCAAATGTTTCTTAGATGGAAATATCTGCATGCTACAGAGGAGGACCGGCCCGGTGCCAGATACTTATGAGTAGGAGCCCTTACTCTGTTTCAGTGAATTGTCTAGAGTGCAAATTCAATAAATACAAAAAGAGTCTCCCCATGCCTACTTTAATAGATGTTCCATAAAGGTGAATCTGATCAAGATCACATTACATTATATTTTAAGGTTATTAAAGGAGAACTATGAGGTTGAGTGATTTTCACTTAACCTCATAGTTCGAGCCGACGTGTGACAATGAAACTGTCACACGTCAGCTCAATAGATCAGGATGTGAGCGAACACATTCCATCGCTCACTTCTCAATCATGTCCCTGCAAAGAGCCGTGACTGCCACTCACGGCTTCCTGCAGGGATTCCCCCCCTTCTCTGTCCGATCCCCCAGCGCTGATGGGCGGGACGGATGGGGCGAGTACAGCTGGCTCTAGATAGGCAGTCACTCACGCAGCTGGTTGGATCTCGACACTAATGTCACGGATCCTTCCCGGCTGCGGTGATCTCAGTATTCCGCGAGCTGTAGCTCGCAATATACTGAGCTTTGGGTCACGGGAGGATGCTAGTTTGTGTCCTCCCTTGACAATTAGGAGAACTATGGGGAAAAACACTTACCCCATAGTTCTCCTTTAAAGTGGAACCCCATGCAAGGCTTTTATTACTGTTGGGGGCATTCACTCTCACTTTCTACCCTAGTAACCATACAATAATTTAAATAAAAATATAAAATGTTACAACTGCCATCAGAACAAATCTTCTAATGGGATACCTGTACCAGAGTTAACTGTCCCTCATTTCCTGCTGTGAATCTGGGACAGGAAGTGTAGTAAAATCTCCTTAATGGTAATTCAGACAGCTGTTTGAACGTAACAGCAGATTCAAATCTTCCACACAAGTTTTAGCTGGACTTCAGCTTTAAGTTCAGCTCAGAATACTACCATTAAGTATCATAAAAGAAAAATTAAATACAAACCATCCATACTCCAATGCTGGAAGAAGGTTCGGAAAATGGACGCTTAAAGACACGGCATATTTTTAATGCATCTGTGTACACTTCAGAAACATTGTTAAGGACAACTAATATGGCTGCTGCAGGAAACACACATGAGAAAAGGCTGACATAACCAAACAGCAGGAATAACTCCAAGTAGTCATCAAATGTTCCCTAGGAAAAAAAAAGTAAAAAAATGTCAGGACATGATAACATGGATTAAGAGAAGCAGAACTATACACATTCCGAAAAGAAAACTTTTTATTTATCAGACAAATTTCCCACCATGAAGGTGTAAAATTCTGCAGCCCAATGTCTGTGTGTGCACTTGTCTGATATATTAGTGTACAGGCCAGGAACGGATTCGTATAAAAAGTCTATTACTGGCACAGGTCTAAGGTAGTACAAACTCCTGGGGGCATCAGGCTACTCTTTGTCATGCTCTGTCAATATATTTCTTATATAGCCCATCAGGAAGCAAGGAGAAAACTCCAAGCACATATCCACACCAGGGTGGTCTGTCGCGGTGTGTTTAAACACAATGCCAGCTGCATTTTCTTGCTTTTGAAAACTGCTTTGTACTTGCATAATACATATGTATACATGTAAATGAATATGGCTTTGCTGGGATGGATAACAGCTGCTAAAACACCTAGCATTTCAAATGCCCCCTCTAGTGCTGGTCTCAAGAAAAAAAACCTAAGGTCACATGGTCTTTGCTGCAAGAAAGGATCAGCTAATCTGATCCTGTACAAAAGAGATAATGTGACCAAATGCCTGTTTTTAGTTATGTGACCTGCAAAGGAATGGGGATGGGGGGCAAAGACAGTATTACTATCAGTAAATGTAACTAATTTAGCCGATGTTAGTGTATAAATATAGTTATAACACAAGAAAATCGGGCCAACGTGTAGAACATGGCATTTGAATACAGCGGTGCTAATAACAGTATACAGAGATGAACAAGTTGAATATCACATGGCCAGTGACCTGAATTGAATCCACACAGTACATCAATGCAATATACTCATGCCTCATGTACAGGGCCAAAAAAGTCAGCTGCAGAACTGTGGGGCATAGCATTGCAATCCAGTCCTGGCAGCAGTTTTAAGCAGTACAGATGGCGTTTTAAAAAGAAAAACTAAAAATAAAATGTCAATCATCTAACTTCCACCAAACTGAATTCTAAGTATCTAAGTTAAGGAGACTCAGCAGCTAGATAAAAAAAACCAAAAAAAACATAATAGTTGTACAATGTAAAACATTATTAAAATAACCTTAAGATAAAACAAAAAATGACATGTGCACTTGGTAATTCTGCCACCATATTACTGGTGTACAGACTATAGACCATAAAACCTTAGCTCCTCCCACTTCAGTAAAAGGGGGCAACATAACTATTTTTAATCTGACAAATATTTAGTAAGCTAATATTCTTGCTTTTATTTTACACTCTGCATAACTTCAATGCACCTGAAAGTTATATCACTAAAGGGGCCAATTATAAACAATTTGCAAAGCCATTGGCCTTGCAAATCTCTAGGAATATTCGTTATGTGCGAATAGATACATGAAACAAACATTCTTGTATATTGTCTTTATAAGTGGAATGTACACTCACTGGCCGCTTTATTAGGTACACCTCTTCGGCTGCTCGTTACCCCAAATATCTAATCAGCCAATCACATGGCAGGAACTTAATAGATTTAGGCTTGTAAGCATGGTCAAGATGGTCTGCTGAAGTTCAAACCAAGCATCAGAATGGGGAAGAAAGGCGATTTAAGTGACTTTGTACATGGCATGGTTGTTGGTGCCAGACGGACTGGTTTGAGTGTTACAGCAACTGCTGATCTATTGGGATTTTCATACACAATCATCTCTAGAGTTTACAGAGAATGGTCTGAAAAAGAGAAAATGTCCAATGAGCGGCAGCTCTCTGAGCAAGAATACCTTGTTAATGTCAGAGGTCAGAGGAGAATGGCCAGACTGGTTCAAGCTGGTAGGAAGGCAACAGTAACAATAACCACATCCCTACATCCAAGGTATGCAGAAGAGCATCTCTGAACACACAACACATTGAACCTTCAAGCAGATGGGTTACAGCCACAGAAGATCAAACCGGGTGCCACTTCTGTCAGCTAAGAACAGGCAACTGAGGTTGCAAGGGCTCACCAAAATTGTAAAATAGAAGACTTAAAAAATGTTGGTCTGATGAGTCTCGATTTCTGTTGCGACATTTGGATGGTCGGGTCAGAATTTGATGTAAACAACATGAAAGCATGGATCCATCCTGCCTTGTATCAATGGTTCAGGCTGGTGGAGCTTCGCATCATGGATGTGCAGCCGACAAATCTGCAGCAACTGTGTTATGCTATCATGTCAGTATGGACCAAACTCTCTAAGGAATGTTTCCATCACCTTGTTAAATCTATGCCACAAATAAATAAAGCAGTTCAGAAGATAAAAGGGGTCCAACCCAGTACTAGCAAGGTGTACCTAATAAAGTGGCGAGTGAGTGTATTTTCAAATGGAATCTTGTAATACAGCATTATGGCCACTAGATGGAGTAGAGGAGCACCAGAAATAAGTATTTTCTTATGCTCCTTACCTCCATCTAGTGGCCATAATGCGGTGTTACAAATACTTTTGCGTTATAAAGAAAATACTGTATACAAGAACGTTTGTTTTGTGCATCCATTCACACAGAACGAACATTCACAAAGATTTGCAGGGCCAATGACTCTGCAGATTGTTTATAAATTCCTCAAAGAATTCTGCAACATTTTTCCTTCATATACAAAAGGTGTTATCTCTCATGCAAGAAGCTTCATATATGATTCTACAAATACTTACCAGATAAGTGTACATATTCTTTTCTAGGTAAATTTGCTCCGACAATGTGTACTTAGAGGCTGAATTCAGCGGTTTTGGTTTATCAGCTACTTGTCTGTTAGTTCTCTTCTGCATCCAGTAAGGAAGAACGGTCTCAAAAATCTGGTTAAAGAACTGAGAGACCAGAAGCAAGCAGACCAGACTCTGCAGAGAAAAGGAAGAAATATATAATTAAAAAAACGAAACCTTACACATATAACATTGTACAAACAATTCAGATTTTCTGCTTGGAGTATAAAGGTGAGCTGTTTTTTTCTGATGTTTTCATAATGGTAATGGTTCCCTAAGATGGTGTAATGTAGGTGCAGTATGAGGATGTGTTACAAACTTTGTCTATACTTACATAAAAATGAATACACTGTCAAATATATGGAATGTCCAACAGCCTTAGTTCTAACTTATGCATCAGAAAAAGTGTTCATGTGAAGCTAAGCCTCCATGATGAAAGGAACTGAAATCCAATAAATGACAGAGGTAGGCCAGGGAGTCAGGCTGGAGAGGAAATGGCTAGACAATGCTGGCTCTGACTCACTCCAGCTTCTAATGCACACTGTAAGAAGCGTACAGTGTGCAGTGAAATCAGACAAAGCATTTTCAGTTACAATAGAGGAGCCTGTACAACTGTTCAAGACTGAATATAGTGCTAAAGTCCAGCTTTAAATAAGGTTGAATGAGTTTTATGCAATCCATTGCACCCTTGCAACCATATAAAACTGAGCCACTGGTAACATTATATTATTATTTTTATACAGGCTTTATATAGCGCCAAGTTTGCGCAGCGCTTTACAATATAAGGAAGACATTACAATCACAATACAAATCAAGAAAAGATGGTAAGTAGGGCCCTGCCCGTGAGGGATTACAATCTAAAAGGGAGGCGGAAGTGATACATGAGGAGGGAGCTGTTTGGGGATGAATAGTTTGAGACCGTGATGGTTGAGCGGTTAGGTTGAGGTGGGATAGGCTTCCCTGAAGAGATGAGTATTTAGGGAATGCCTAAAGGCAGTCAAGGTGGGCGACAGACGGACAGGTTGGGGTAAAGAATTCCAGAGGATGGGAGAGACTCTAGAGAAGTCCTGGAGGCGAGCATGGGAGGAGTTGACAAGGGAGCTGGAAAGCAGGAGGTCTTGGGATGAGCGGAGCCGACGGTTAGGGTGATACTTTGAGACCAGGTTTGACATATAGCCGGGGGCGGAGTTGTGGATGGCTTTGTAACTGATTGGTAATATTTTGAATTTTATCCTTTGGGCGAGTGGAAGCCAGTGCAGGGATTGGCAGAGGGGGGTTGCAGACACTGAGCGGTTGGTTAGGTGAATGAGTCTGGCAGCTGCATTCATGATAGCAACATTCTATGCAACTTCCTCTGTCTCTGTTTGATGGATAGTAAATAGAGTAATGGTTGGAGTGGGATCACTTGGTGCATTTTCACATAGATGAGCAAATGTGATTCTCAGAAGACCAGATTACTAGCAACAAGGAGATTGTAGACAGGGGTGCAATACTGCTAGATAAAAAAAAGAAGCCCAGGGCAGGTAAGCAGTGCTCTTTTTATGCATTTCAATGCTTAATACTGAAATACGACTGCAGTATTTTTCCTTTTGCATTACTTCTGCCTTGCTCAATGTAGGACAAATAAAAAGGTTCCTTTTAATGGCAGCCCCATCAGCAACTCAGTCATATTCCTTTTGCTCCCCTGCTGCTCTGTTCCACAGCGGGGAGCAAAGAAAAATATTCAGTACTTCATGTATGGGGTGACCGACTCCATTCCTCCCATGTGCTGGCGTTTGCGTACGGATCCTACCGCACCCCCTTACCCGACTCCCCTTCTTTCAGGAGCTGGGTGCAATGTGTCCCAAAAGTACGTCTTCTTTATTGAAGCATATTGCCACATATACAGCGCAACGTTTCGGGCCATGCGGGGTCCTCTTCGTCAGGCCCAATATGTCAATGAAGGGGACCCTGCACGGCACCGAAACGTTGCGCTGTATATGTGACAATATGCATCAATAAAGAAGACGTACGCTTGGACACGTTGCTATGGTGTGCATATGACATTCCTGTTTTCTCAAGTGCTAGTGCTTGGTCACCTACTGCTCAGGCATCTAGTGCCGTCACTAAAGGGCTAACTCTTGTTCCTAGTTGCCGAAAAGGATTGGCATAGACACGAAAAGGAAAGTCAACTCAAGATTACATTTCATATGACCCCTTCTTGTAAGAATCAGCAAGTCTGTCATATGTGCACCTGGTCCAGACTTTGCTCCCTAGTCACGTAACTGTACTGTACTTTCTTCCTCCATTGTTCCACTAAGAACTGCAGTAATTATAGAGGGTGAGCAGGGTGTGGTCAACTTACTAGGTTTAGAACGTAGGAGGCTTCAAATGGGCCGCTGGCATCCCAATGTCGTCTGTGCTACAGAGGATTGCTAGAGACCGATATGCTACAGGTGTCATTGAAGGCGGAAGCTATACTGTGCGGGGGACTGTTAGAGACTGGGGACAGATTATATAAGCCTACTTGTGATCACTGCCATTATACCGTTTTTAAAAATCAATGCTCAATCAAAATTCTCACTACTGGCTGCTGGAGCCGAAGGGCTGCACCATAAATACCAAAAGGTCTGCATACGTTCCTTAGGCAAGAGGTTGGGCACCAGAGGTGTAAGCTACTAAACACACTAGTCCCTACTTTGACATGCTTAATTTCAAGGCCATTCCAATTATGAAGGAGCGGATGGCTATAGGGACTTATCTTGTGAATGTCAAGGTACACATTTTAGTCAAGTGGCAGGTAGGCTGCTGCTGGTGAGTTCAGACTAAAAAAAATGATCATTTTTGACCTTTAAACAATATGCACCTACTATGTCATTTATATATGAACAGACATATCCCATTGAAGGTATGTGTGTGTATATGGAATACAATTGTTTGGGATTCATTTATTATGAATTTCTAAGAAAGTAACACTGTATCCATGGAAATGTATAGAGAGGTGAGAGTGCTGCAGTGACAGAAAATCATTCCATTAAGTATCTGACTGTGTGCGTGCTTGCGCTGCAAAGTCTATGTCAAGAGCCCCCTCTAGTGTTTCTCTAGAAAGATAAAATATACATCCCTATTTTGTGTCATACCCCGACATGTATACAAGCTATAAATCATTATTTTAAGCAAACCTTCGGAGACAGAAATAAGGGTACTTACACTATTGACTTGTTTAAAAAAGGCTGTCATCATGAATCTAGTGAGATCCGGAAAGTCTGCACTCTCGTCCTGCATTCTTATTCCAAAAATCCTACCTGAAATAAGCAATGGCAGCTCCTATTTGTCTATACCCACAGAATCCCTTTAAGCTAAATGTTTCATTACAAACCCATATTAATGCATACCCATCACCAGGGCCGGATTTACCGTCCCTGACGCCCCAAGGCCAGGTTCCGCAAATTTTTATTTTTATACTTATTTCAATTTTTATTTATCTTATCGTTTACTTTTTTTTACATTTTGAATAATTTTTTTTATCTTTAATCATTTTTTTATTTTATTATTGTTTATAATTATTTTTTAATAATTTGTTTCTTATTATTTTTTACTTTTTAATCACCTAGCGCCGGCTTCATCGCGCTACATTTAGCTCTGCTTTCCCAAAGCAGGGCTAAATGTAGGAAGCAATTTATCCCCCGGAACTGCACGTTCCGGGTGTCGGGGGAATCCACAGACGCTGCCGCAAGGCCTGGCCTCGGTGGCCTTGTGGGGAATCCGGGCCTGTCCGTCACCTATATGTGCCTTTACCTAAACTTTCCACTTCCACAAGCAGCACCCAAGCACACTGTGATCCCCTGTATGAAAGCCAGGATTGCACTGATGAACATTATAACGTAAAGCCCAAGTGAGGGATCTAGCACAATAATTAAAACAATGAATATTAGTTCTGCAGGGTGCTCTTTACTTTGACACCTGTGGTGCCTGAAGACTGAGCCATCATACACCGGTATGGAGCCTTGTCCCTGTATGGTAGAGCCAGCAATTAAGGAGATTCTGGCTTAAGGTGAAATAAACAGTACACAGAAATGTGGCTCTGCTACAGAAACTATGGTGGGCAAAGTTATGGCACTTTAGTTCAGGAGAGCTGTGGAGGTAGGTTAGAGTACTTCTGTTAAAAGTACAGTTATCCCTATAAGTAAACCAGTCATTAGAAGGTGCAGCAGGGTACCTGTACATATCTTTTCTTCTATAGGTTGCTTTGTGCACCCTTATAGACCACAAACCTAGACATTTAGCTTCCCATGTTGAGGATTTGAGATGCAAAAAGGGACAGGACATTCTGACATACCATGTTAGGTACTTATGACAGAAAAAGGACAAAGGAAAAAACAAAAACAAGGGGCGCCTTTCCTAGTGTAGATACATTTTTATCAGCAAAACGGCAAAAGTAGGATAATACTCACAAAAGAGTAGATGACAATGAGCCTTCAAAAACAAAGGTTGATCCTCATTTTAGCAAAGAGCAAAACACAGCATGTGAGAGCTGCACAGATAGTGTTCCTGTGTGCCAGCAAGGTATGCCTCAGTCGACGCGTTTCCAGGGCCACGCCCCTTCCTCAAAGTTTCTGAGGAAGGGGCGTGGCCCCGGAAACGCGTCGACTGAGGCATACCTTGCTGGCACACAGGAACACTATGCTGTGTTTTGCTCTTTGCTAAAATGAGGATCAAATGAGGATCTTTTGCGAGTATTATCCTACTTTAGCCATTTGGCTAATAAAAATTTATGTACACTAGGAAAGGCGCCCCTTGTTATTATTTTTTCCTTAGATATCACAGCCTCCCTGACTGATGAGGGGCAGCGACCTGTAGAACTTCTGCATGTTTACCTCTTCAGTGGAGTGGTCACCTCTGGCGCTATTGTTTTTTTATTACAAAAGGGTCAAAGTTTAAACCTGCTGATCTTAGAATTTAGGTAAGATAGGAGTGACAAACTGGTGTGGTTTATAGTAATATTGTCACTAAAACAAAACGCGAGTCAAATGTATTTTTGATTGTGAAAAAAATATACATTGGAACGAATTGTGTTCAGACTAAAAGGATTATTTTGACAGTTTTGAGTGAAAAAGACTTTTTGTGTTGTGTGGGTATTTTCAGTCAGTTGAAGAGTAGATGTAAAGCTTAACTGGATGACATTTATTTTGTTCTGATTGTCATAAACAATAGCCATGTTTTTCTTTTTGGAAAAACGGTTTAACTTTTTTTTTTATTATTCTTTTTTGCCATCTCAGTGCAGCTAACCTTCTGCAGCCACTTCCTGTCACAGATGCACTCCAACAGTGACTGCTTGTCATTGCACAAAACTGACTTCCTGAAGGTGACAGCGAAGAAACACTCCTGCTCAATGAGCACTGCATTGCTACCCATAGGCTCCACCAGGTGGACAGGTTGACAATGCAAGAGAGCAATGGGGAGGGAGACAAGGACAAAGCGCTGTCACCCTATCATGCACCCTGAAAGCTGCCAGAATTAAAATACTGAAAATGATTTGAAATTACATTAATACATTGAAGATTATATGAAAGTTAGTGGCTGGGTTTGATTCTACTTTACTTTTTTCAATTTAGAATTGAAGTGAGCTTGAAAAAAAAAAAACACAGTGCAACTAAATAGCAGTTGTCATTGCTTTCATTGCAAATGAATAAATGACAACAAGCAATGACCTTACAACTGTTTCCAGGCCACAAAGCTGGGTGAGAATGGGGCTCAAGCTGACAAACCCTACTGCACTGCTGTAAGGAATTTGCAGTTCTCTGTATTCGGGTACCAGGAATCCTGGCACCCGAACTTTAGCGTCAACACTGAAGCGTCAACAACTTTAGCGTCAACACTTGGCACACTGAACTTTAGCGTCAAGATTTTTTAGGATAATTTTGGTATTTTGGTATGATACTACATTTTTTTAACCCCTTCGTGACGGGAGACGTACACTGTACGTCCAGCCACAAAAGGGACCAAATTACTTGTCACGTACACTGTACGTGACGAGTTATTTGCTGCTTTAGGGCCTGTTCACATGAGATCAGGTCCTGATCAGGTGCTGATCAGCAGACGTGGAGCTGCAGATTATTGTTGTGAATTTATAGTTTATGTCACTGTAACAAAATAGCTAAGGATATGGGATAGCTTTAGAATACGTGTAACAGATAAAGTGGACCTGAGCGGTGAAGATCTGCATCTACAAGTCCCAGTTGTGCCCAAGTAGTACCCTATAAAATGTATCTTTTGTCCTGAATTACTGCTAGAAAGTAGCAGTGTGCGTCTGCACCTTAAGCTGCATAGCTGTATATCTGCAGTGACATTTAAGGCACCATGCCTCTGACTGCTAGTCTCATGAGGTTTAGAGCAGGGATGGGTAACCTCCGGCTCACAAGTTGTGGTGAAACTATAAATCCCATGATGCATCTGTCTCTGGGAGTCATGCCTGCGGCTGTGAGACTCTAGGAATGCCTCATGGTATTTTCACCACAGCTGGAGGGCCAGATGTTCCCCACCCCTGATTTAGGGTAAGATTTGGTGATGTCACTACAGTGCTGCCCACTGTTCTCCTTGCTGGATAGAGCTTTACCTGAAGACCAGCAGTGTAAGGATCTCTCTGCTTTTGTTTTATACCTTTTTTGGATCTGTGCTTTCTGCACCTCTCCTGCTGCTTTTTAAATATACCCCATCATTTATCAGGAGGCAGCTGAGACACAGGGAAGCAAACCCCCAACTCTACTAAGATGGCCACTTCCATACAAAGATACAGTGAAGAACAAGGCATTGTATGACAGTCATAGGGAAAAGATCAGCAGCAGGAAGCCTATAGCGAATACTGATCTGTTTACCTTCTATGGGTAAGGCTTTCACAGCTCAGGTCCCCTTTAACCCTTTCCCCGCCACCGCGCAAAAACGACAACATAAAAAAAAACGATTAACATAAGTCGCTTATTTACAGTTTTGCGCACCTTAATTTTTTTACCTTTTACACAAAAAGGCGCAATTTGAAATATTTCTTATTTATTAACTCAATACAGTTTTATCTTTTAGATTCAGTCAGAATTTGTTTTTTTTGTGCGCTGATACTGATTTTAGTGATTTATCAATTGAATTGTGTATTTTTATCGGTTTAATATTAATTTGAGAAACATTTGCGCAATTATCACAGGGCCTACAAATTTAGTAGCACCATCTTTTTATTCTACCGGGCCTGCACTTTCAGAAAATATATGGTTTGGGGGGTCTTTTACAAACGCTAGCAATGCAGCAGTTGAAAATCAAATCAATGGGAAAAATTGCAAAAATGGCGTGGCCAGCTGAGGTGCAAAAAGCACTGGGTGTCTAATAAGGTGTATTCTATGGGTGAAGGGCTGCTGCTGCAAAAAAAAAAATCATACTGTTCATCAAGCTGGCTCGTAACCATAGTATTGGGCTTCCGGGTGCTGCAAGGGAGAGAGAAGCAGCTAGAGTAGTGAAAGGTTCCAGTTGCATTCCCACCCCCTTCTCACTCCTTGCCCATTTACAAAAAACCTTACATTTTTTTCCCTCACAGGATACAAGGCTCTAGCCACTTCTATCACCCCTGCAGCATCCGGAATCTCTGGGTATACTGAAAAGGGCATTTGAAACATTTGGGATGAAAAAAAAATAAAAAACATTGTTGTGTGATAAACCAGTTGTCAGGTGACTGCCATTTACAAAGTTAGTTGACACCAAAATATATTGTGTCTAATTGATAATGGCAAAAAATAATTACCATAATGTTATCCCCAGCCTCGAAAAAACTGAAGCGCTTAATTTGCATCAAACATTTCCCTTTTTTCCTGAATGCCACATATACAAAAGGATTGTGTGAACATAAGCTCTTGCTTTTGCCCCTCTAAGTGATTAAGAAGATTTGCTATAGCTGTGTGGTCGTAGCAAAGAATAGCTACTTGGCGTGGTTATTTTGAGGGATGCATTTTAAGCAATGTCCAATACTCATTGTAATGTGATCTTATCTGAAGACTTCAGAGCTTAGGCACTAGACTGAGCTAACTAGCTGAGCTGTCAGGAGAAGTTCACACTAAACTTGCTATACACAGCAACATCAAATAGAGAAGGAATGCCTGCTGCCACAGATGTAACCATTCAGCCAATGTATCATATAATGGAGAACATTACCACCCCAGTGTCTTCATTTTGTCGATCAATATAAGGAAAAAAGAGAGTAGTCACCTAGTTCTACGGTGTTGTTCCTTTTCCTGGCTAGACGGGCAACACATCTCTCTGCTGCAGCTATATCACTGGCAAATAATCACCTGCAGGTTTTGGGCCAGCAAGGAAGCAACAACCAAGAAGCGTGTACTTTATTGTGTACATGATTGTGTTTCCTGCAGTTGTCATGAGCCTAAATCATGACAACTGCAGGAAAATAAAAGCAGGGCAGCTGCCAAGAAAAAAACAAACAGCTTTTCTAAATCTGCACTCTGAAAACTAACCATCATAGGACAACTATTGTAAAAAATATTGTATTCTAGTAAATGCATGTTTTCTAGTAAAAGTATGAAGTATATTGATTCCTTTTTTTTTTTATTCCACATGCTTGTATTTACATTTTTCTCTACATTTACAAGTAGACCAGGGTGTCCAGCAAATGACTGTTAGAGTGGTTGGGGCAAGTCATGACTGTGGGGTGTGCTTACAATGGTCAGCTCCTATTCACGTGTTTTTAAATATTTTTTCTAATAGGAAACCTGTTGCTGTTACCGCTTCAATAGCTGGAGATGGGCTTTCATTTGTTTGTGGCATATTTAAAGTACATTTACAACTACATGTCCATCTAACACCATAAGGTGAAAATGCTGCATAATGCTAGTGACAGAGCGCATCATATACAGTATGTTATATTTTTGCCCATAGTTCCACTTTTTTTTTTTTCTCCAGTTCTTGGGAATCTTCAAAAACTGGTGCACAGTGAATTCACTGATCATTGAAGAGCTAAAAGTAAAAACATGGAGGGGCATGGCCAGCGCTTGGGACGGATGGCTGCTTGAGACGGAGCTCCGTGCATTTTGTTTTTTTTGTTCTCTTATTTTTTTTCTCTTCCTATGACGTGTCTATAGGGTCCTGACAAGACCTGAATTGATGTTCAATAATATATACTTTTTCTTTGTACCGTTACGAAAACTCAATAAAAACCTATTGAAATTAAAAGTAAAAACATCTTTGTAACAGACTCACCTGTTTTAACAGCGGCACATCATACATAACAAAGGCAATGTAGAAAAGTGATGAGAAGCAGTTCACACTATAGAACTGAAAGAGAAAATAAATAATTCAGAAGAATGCAACAACAATCAATAACGTAATTATATATTGTTAATGCATTAAAAGCTGTTCATGCTCTTGTATAAAAAAAATAGTACACCTGGTTAAATAACAAATATGTATAAAATATTTATTTTTCCATATTAAATAGGTCATCAAAATGTATTTTTTAGGTATTTTTGTTTCCTGTGGCCCCACACAGTTAAATTTGTTGAAGTAGACTTTGCAGTAAAATGCAAAATCCCCTTAAAGGAGAACTATGAGGCGAGTGAAAATCACTCAGCCTCATAGTTCTAGCCGACCTGTGACAATGAAACTGTCACATGTCGGCTCAATAGATCGGGAAGTGAGCGACTACATACCGTCGCTTGCTCACTTCTCGATCTATCCCTGCAGAGAGCCGTGACTGTCACTCACGGCTTCCTGCAGGGATTCCCCCCCTCCCCTCCAGCGCTAACTGGTGGAACGGACGGGTACAGCTGGCTCTGCCTCTAGATTGACAGCTGGCTCTGCCTATCACGCAGCTTGGTGGATCTTGACAGTGATGTGGGGATCCGTCCCGGCGTCTCAGTATACCACGAGCTGTAGCTCGCGATATACTGAGTTTTGGGTGACGGGAGGACGCTAGTTTGTGTCCTCCCATTACCCTTAGGAGAACTATGAGGAAAAGCCCTGACCCCATAGTTCTCCTTTAATATATCAAGGTACCTAACCCATTGTGAATACCTAATTTAAAAAAAAACAAACTGTAGGGAACAAAAGCTTTATATACAAAGTACATGTATTTATCTTTTCCCTGGCTTTCATGACATTAACATCCTTTCGGTGAGACCCCAAGAATAAAGAGGATGGCAAAATAGGATTTTTGAACTCACTGTAAAATCCATTTCTTAGAGTCCGTTGAGGGACAAAGGGAATCTTTCACTTTCAGGTTATACTGCTGTCTATAGGAGAATTTTAAGTGTGGAAACAAACAAACAAAAAAAGAATGTAGTCCAACCCAGAATAACCTTTCTTACTGCCAGCATGTCTCAGTTTTGTAGGAAAGCAGCACCGAGAGCATGATAATAAAACACAGAGGGATGCCAACAGTGTCCTTAAATGGACTCCAAGAAAAGGATTTTACAGTGAGCACAAAAATCTTATTTTCGTTCTTGTACACTGAGGGATACAGGAAGTCTTTCACCTTAGAGACGTACAAAAAGCAGTCCAACTGAGGGGTTGGCAAGCAAACAAACAAGAACAAATCCAAGAATAACAGAAAACTGGGAATGCCTGCCACTGAAAAAGTCACCTGGAGGGCTTTATATCTGGTAATGGTATCAAGAAAAGATGCAAAAATAAGTTGGCCCTCAAAGGGCCACGCTCCTTGGGTGAGGGTTCTACAGTCCAGCACTTTAAGCAAAGTGTCCCATGCATGTGTACTGGCAGGAGATCCAAGCAAGAAATAAGCCGGGTAGCCTCTAGTAGACCGTCACAATTGAGCTTTAAGGTTCCATTCACATCAGATCTGTTGCAATCCATTGTCTCGCGATACGTTTTCAATGGAAGGACACCGAAAAATGAATGGGTGTGAATGGGGCTGGTTCACACCGCTCCGTTCAGTTACATTATGTTGCACTGAAAAAAGTAGAACATGCACTACTATTTTTAGTGCAATGTAAGGCAATGGATCCGTTGGAACTAGCCCTATTTACACCCATGCGATCGGTGCCCTTCTGTTAGCATCTGTTGAAAAACAATTCGCAATGCATCAGAAGGAAATCAGAACATAAAATTTGACATGAGATTTCCTTCCGATTTTGGTGTGAATGAACCCTAAAGCTACAGCCTTTTGCACCATGGATACTGTAATCAAGAGATCAAATGTAGCAGTGGTAAGATCTTCACCAGTCAGCCATAGTTTGGCACAGGAAAGTCACAGCCAAGATTGAATAAAGAGCAGGGCCAAGCGAGTTCTAGAGATGGCTTCCAGTTAGGTCCTTAAAGTCACCGATCGGCTGTATGTTTTCGCTGACTTCCCGATCAATAGAGACAGCTAAAATTCCCCTTTAAATTATATTTTTCTATAGCTCCGCTAAATATCTGTATCAATTTCATATAATTAGTATAGCATTTATATTAGTATAATAAAACTATATTGAAATGAAAATGAACAGTATCAATTTGAAATTGCATATTACATTTACCAAATATGTGGCATTGAATCATATTTGTGTGTGGATCATTAGCTTTATGACCAAAAATATTATTTCATCACATGAAATAGGAGAGGATAGTTATATTTAGCTTTCCTATAATTATACTGTGACATTTCTTTCACAATTTGTAAGTGTGATAATGGTCACAGACCGAAAAACTGGTCTCATGCCCGAGTCCTGGTACAGCTAGAAACTTTTCATGTGTACTGAGAGATGTCATTCTTTTTTCAGTTGCATCTCAAAGTGCAATGGGCGACGGAGGATATACAAGGGGTGCTTGTTATGGGGTTTTTAATCTGTAGAACTTGTAATAGGTTGCTGGAATATTCCAAAAATCTGTCAGGAGAATGGGGGCCTGCCAATCGCTGGCTTCCTTCTGAAAATACTAGTTGCCTTACTGGGTCTGCCTTCAATTTTTTTCAGCCACAGACCCAAGACAAGCAAGCTGTAAATGATAGTCAGACATACTCATTACTCTGCTTCCAGGTCAGTGATTCAGGAAGCAATGAAGCTTGATTTGAAGGAGCCAATTTATCATGTCTTCATGAAGAATCAATTTCTGTCGAAAAAGAACCAGCATGTTTGAAGCATTAGAAATCGCTCTGTTCTTTAGAGCTGCAAGATCACATGAACTCCTTGTGAACCAGCCCAAGAAAAGGGTGCTCGCTAACGTTTTAACTTTAGCTCTTGTTTGCGACACCGGAAAAAACAGTAATAGAGTATTGTACTGTATTAGCCAACGATTAGTGCAGAAAGTTTGCAGTTTTACATTACAACACAGCACACAGTTTTGCAAAAGTTTGAAGAGAAATCACAAACATGGCATATTGTGATTATATTAAACTCTGATCTTTTCACATAATGCATCTAAACAACAAATGTAATGAACACTTACCACTAAAACCTTTAGCACCAAGTGGTTTTGATACGTTGACTCTAGTCTATGATTTTCTAAAGGAAGAACAAACTAAAATTAATGTTTATCCTTAAATTTTAGGCAGGACAGTGAAATACTCAGTCACCAGTATTAGCCAACTCCAATATACTATGGTAACCACAGTAATGTGTCCAATGAAAGGTTGTTTTTTTTGCTGATGCTGAAAGGAAAGTTTCTACACTATTGTATATGGTTATCCAGAGCTATCTAAAGCTGAATATTTACAATAAGTCACAATAGGAATGCTAATTGCATATACTGCATCGATAAAGAGGTTTATAAATCTTAACTAAAAATTCAATTGTTTCCAAACTGACTTGCTATATAAAAGTGTAGAAAGATGTTTTTTATTTACAAAAGAATATTTGCAGAACATATTTAAAAAGAGTACCACACAGGGCAGTCCCAGTGCCTCTGCAAACTGCATTCCCCAACCCCTTTATACTCACCTTACCAGAACACCCTTGCAGTTCCTTGTTCCTCTGTGACCACCACTGATATTGGCTGTGTCAGCGACCTGGGGGAGTAATAACGTCACTTCCCAGGTCATGTACCAGTGCTCAGGCCTAGCCATTGGCTGCTAGGACAGGGCACCATCACAAGGGAGCAGGTCACATGCTCCCCCATCCCTGAAAGTGGCAGGCATTTTTGCCAGCTGTGGAGGTGCCAGCAGCTGCAAGTGGGTGTAGATAAGGCAAGTTTAACGGTTCGGGGAATACCCCATGCAGAGACACGGTTACTTTGGTTACCACATGGACAAGATGACAGTATCTCTTAGCATATTTTTTAGAAGGCTGACATTTTGCTTCTATATGTCGAACCCTTAAGAGCCAATTCACACCACTGCGTTATGCTGTGTGTCGACATGTGCGTTAAGGCAGCCCATTAATTTCAAAGGGCCGTCTAAGGTACCAAACAAGGTGGATATACCATTTCTGGTGGCACACCACAATACACTTTAGCCCTTCAGCTAGGCAATTTGGGTTGCTATTCAGAATGAATGGCACAGCATCACACCGATGCATGTAATGTGCCACACATTACCGCAACTCAATAGTGTGAAAGGGTCCTTAAAGTTCTACTTTATTTACTTGAGTATGATTCAGATCCAATCACCTTCCACAATCCAAAAACATCCAAAATGGTGGTCAAGTGTATGCATGTCTGTGGTAGAGACAGACTGCAAAATCTCTATAGCACAGGGATACATGTGAATAGTTCTTTTTGATGTTATACAAATAATTAAAATGGTAAATCCACCAACAAATACTGTATGCAATAAGTACAGTAATAGGCAAATAAACTGCTCCTGACAAAATAAATTTAAGAGAACAATTTTAAAGTTGATTAAAATTGGCATAAATCACACATTGCATTGCATAATTTTTGTTCTGAAAAGATAGGCAAAGGTTTTGTTGCGGTCTGTGTGTCTATTGGGGGGATTCACCATCATTTCCTAAGAAATCAAAAATGTTACCGTTGTCACTAGTTACATAGTATTTGAGGTTGAATAAAGACATTAGTCCATCAAGTCCAACCATTTTTCCACTAGAATAGGAAACCAGAGGACATTGATTACATTGACACCAGTCGAAGGTAGTATAGTCAGCAGTGTGTTGAATTACCCATCATTAATTTCTCTCATGGAGAGTTCAGTGGAAAAGTATGTTTACCATGTCCACAATCATGAATGAACAGGAAGTGATGTAGATCACTTCCCATTCGGGGAGACAGTAAACATATTATGTCTTCAATTATTTACAAACACTCAGTGCTAGTACCCTCTGACAGATGACTCCTCCCCCGCACCTCCGGCCCGGCCTCCCGTGACAGCCGTCTCTGCTCCCACACTGCCGCTCTCCTGATCTGTCACAGGCGGCTGAGCGGAACGGTGTGGGAGGAGAGCTCAGCCTCCAGTGACAGCTATCTCCGCCCCCACACCGCTCTCCTAATCTGTAACAGGAGGCCGAGTGGTGCGGGAGGAGAGAAGTCAGCCGCTCACATTGCTCTCCTCCCCCGCACCGCTCGGCCCCCTGCGACAGTCTCCTCTCCTAAGGGGAGACACAGAGCAGCCCCCAGTGGGGAGGTGAGAAACCAGGGATGCACCACTATTTCGGCCGAAAGATGACACTTACAGCATTTTGCCAAAAGTGACATTTTTGGTCAATATGTGTCAGCGGCCGAAATTTAGCTTCATCCCTAGTAAATAGGTTAACAAACCCTGGTCTAAAGTAACGTGCAATAAGTTCTAAGGTTTGATTTAACTGGAAAAAAAACACATCTTACCATAACTTGTTAGGAATTCTGCTGCATATCTATAAATACGATTCATGATCTCAATCACAATGGCATAAACTGTGCTGGGCACATATGTCAATACCGCACTAGCAAATGTTTGATGCTCTTGGTTGTATTTCAAGGCCTGGTGTTCCATGTCAAAGTAAATCATCATCACATAAAGGGCCAAATACAAGCTGAGGCACACAAAAGGCACAGAAATGAGATACATTCGAAGTTGTCTTTTCAAACTTGAATAAGTTGGCTCCCTTTTTCCTGTGACAGGATTGGTACCCAGAACACCATGAAAGCCAGGCCTGGGTTCCTCAAATTGCCTCTTCATGAGTAGGGATCCCCATCGGTAGGCCAGTGTTGCGCTGTAACGTTTCCAGACCTCCAGGATAACAGTAGCCCATACCAAGTTGAACATCGCAAATATCACATAGTTGTCATAGCTTTCCCATGTAAATGAATAATAAAGAAGTCCAACACTAGCCATTGGTAATAAGGCCCAAGTAAAGTATTCTAGGAACGCAAAGTATAAACCAATCGTATCTCCAAAATAGTGCCGTATTTCATCTGTAAAAGATATTTATAATGCATTAGACAACTATGGAAGTTCATACTGTAGATATTGTATTCTAAACACTGAACCAGAAAAAAAAAAACAGCATATGCTTATATGTTGCATAGATCAGACTACATAGCTTACAAGATCACAAACAGTTAAAAGGTTATATTTATAAAGAAGTGAATGCAGCAATCAGTAAATATTCACCAATTTATAATATGCCCCAAAGTTTCGTTAAAAATGATGCAGACTGTAAATAGAATAAAACATTTTAGGAAAAATAATACAGTCCATTCAGGGGCGGAACTACCGCCCGTGCGGCTACACCACGGTCTGAGCCTGGGGGGGTAGGGGGGGCCCAGCAGACCCAGGGAAGGTAGGACAAGAGATGGTGGGGGGGCCGACCGTCTGTCCGGCCAACCGCACGCCCAAACGGCCGCACAGCACTGAGATCAGAGTGAGGCTGAGCAGCCTGCAAGCAAACTGTGAGGCAGCGCGGGGGCCTCGGCCAGGAGGACCCAGCGAGCAGCTTCCTGATTACACAGCCCGCCGCCTCTCCCAGCTACATGATGTTCCCGCCGCAAGGAAGAGGCGGTGAGGTGACTGCTTTTATCTTCTGTATGTGCCTAAGTTCTGTGACTTGTTTTGTAGTCCTCTATAACTGATGGAATTATTCTGCATTTCTGTAGAGAGTAATACTAGAAGTTTTAGTCCCCTATAACCGTTACTTTTCTGCATTTCTGTAGAGCGTATTGCTCAGAGTTGTAGTCCTCTATAGCCATTACCATTCTGCATTTCTGTATACAGTATTGCTGGGAGTTGTAGTCCTCTATACAGAAATGCAGAATGGTAACAGCTATAGGTGGGCAGGGCGGGCCTTGTAAGAGCCGGAGGGGGGGGGCAAAAAAAAATATTGCACCAGGGCCCATTGTTCCATAGGTCTGCCACTAAGTACATTCTTGCAAACATCTGCATTTTTCATGACAACAGGAATGTATTCTTACTTAGGCAGGGCTGCTCTGTGCAAGCCATAAGAACATTTGCCTATCTGAAAAAAGAAACATGGTTGTCATGACTAAGATTGCATTATATGGCTGCTGATGAAATACTGCCTTTGTTAAGCAACAAACCATACTGTCTCATGTGTAGCTCAATATATCCCGTAACTGAGCAGTGTCCACATAGAATGCCTGAAATACTTTTCTAAAATTGAGAGGAGGCTCGGTTGACATCAAGATAGGGACCCTTGGCTCTGTTTGTAATGGCATGATGGGCATCTGTTAAAGTTGATCTATGAAATGCAATTGGGAAAGCATTTTTTCTGAAAATATAATATTAGTTTTTTTTACCTTTTACTGACTTAATTTCTGTTCAAGAGTCAATTGAAGTCAACAAGCCATCTGACTACAGAACACGCACAAATCTGAGGAAGGGATTTAAGCCATGCTCCGTTCACTCAGTAACTCCTATAAAATGTTGCTGTGGATGAGATACGTGGGGGCATGTCTGCGGCAGCACAGTTTTCATTCACACAGGTTTATGCCCAAAGTGGCCACACACATTCTCCCTGCTGCCCTGTATGGGCTTACAATAGGTTGAACCGCGAGGGATTTTAAAAAGAAAGCCTTGGAATTTACAGCTCGATAAAAACACATTTGACAACATAACTGGGTGTTCAGCATGTAAATATACCTTTATTGAGGGCTACATACTGTATAAACTTTAAAGCTTAGAAAGATGCATGTGAGAAATAAGATACCACTAATACATATTTCTCTGAGTAAAAAAAGAACAGAAGGTTTCATCAGCACTAAAATGAATGATCTTACCTACAGGTTGCTGAGAAATTCTGGCACGACCATACCAATTTTTAGCCAGCAATTTTAATTTTTCTCTGTCATGTAAAGGAAATATCTGGAGCAGAATACCACTGGTCTGCATTCTTCTAACTGAAAAAGGGAAAGTGAAATTCATATTAAAAGAAATAAAAGCATAATTCTACCAAATGTATAGGTCAGGGGTCCTCACACTTTCTAAACAAAAACCAGTTCACTGTCCCTTAAACCTTAGAGAGGCAGGACTGTGGCCAGTAGAAGTAGAAAAGGTCCTGATGCCAGTCGAAGTAAACAATACCTCAGGGTTGGCGAACAGCGAGTAGTGGTTAGTGGGAGGAGGAATAATACCCTATTGCTGGTATCAGTGGAAGGAATAGAGCCCAACATTGGTATAAGTAGAAGGAATAGTGCTCCATCATTTGCATCAGTGGGAGGAATAGTGCCCCACTGTTGGTGTCAGCAGGCAGAATGGTGCCCCACTGTTGGTAACAGCAGGCAGAATGGTGCCCCACTGTTGGTGTCAGTGGGAGAACTAGTGTCCCAGAGTTGATGTCAGTGGGAGGAAGAGTGCCCCATTGTCGGTGTCAGTAGGAGGAATAGTGCCCTATCGTTCATGTCAGTAGGTGGAATAGTACCTAATTGTTGGTGTCAGTTGGAGGAACTAAGCTCTATTGTTGGGGTCAGTGGGGGAAAGAGTGCCTCAAAGCAAGCAAAGGGCCACGGTTTGAGGGCCACTGGTATAGGCCATACAAGTTAGATTTATTGTACACTGGGTAACTTTAGATTTGAGTTCTGCCATGACACTAATCAGTAAAAGGACTGGTATATTGTTTAAATGCAACATCTAATTTATATGACGTTGCCGGGTTGGGTACCCGCTCATTGTACTGCAAGGTGAATGTATGTGTCGTTGTATCCCCCTTTTTTGTAACCTTTTAATTTCTGTGTCAGGGTCAATGTTGGACCCATTTATCCTTTGTTTGAAAACAAGAAAATAAAGATTATACAAAAAAAAATGCAACATCTAATGAGATAACTATGTGAGCAGACACATTGTTGACCTTCGGCTAAAATTTGATTGTTGCCTGGATTTTTAACAGACTTACCATTTTTATCTGGCATCATTTGTTCCATGTCCAGTGACTGAAAATTACACATACGGCTCAATTAACGAAAACACCAGGAAAAGGATCCTTGTTTGAAATAAATAAAGTGCACCTGTGCCAATACTATGGCCACAGAAAGATTTACATATTCTAAACAAGCAGTAAAAGAGCTTTAAAACCAACCCTCCTTAACTTTGCTAGCTGCATGTACTATGAACTAATTCATGTTAAATTATTACAACAGAGACTCTAAAGTCCGGATTACATAGGCTTATAGTGTGCTTATTTACATCAGAAGGCCGGCATACTGTCAGATTTCTGCTACATAGTCTATATTCTGCATACTTGTTTAGGGGTGGCTCGCATAGTATTTAGGCCATGTGATCTTCATGGCAGCCAGATAATCAACATTTTTAGCAGAACTCAGCAATGGCAGACTCCATATGTCTCTGAAAACGTGTACTTTATTAAAAAAAACTGGAGAAAACAGTTATTTCTGCATTGCTTTGTAACCTAAAATGCTGCAATATTTGTGTGCAGTGCCCATGGGCCTCGCTGACCGCTGCGCCGCGCGCTCTCGCTGACCGCTGCGCCGCGCGCTCTCGCTGACCGCTGCGCCGCGCGCTCTCGCTGACCGCTGCGCCGCGCGCTCTCGCTGACCAATGCACGTTACATTACTGAACTATGTGCTGTGCGTCATCCTGCTGACCTCTGTACATTTCTGCAGTGTGGGACCTTAAAGGAGGCTCAACGACGCTGCTGGAGGCTTCACCTTGTTACATAGAGGCAGCATTGATGACCCTCCCCCCAACACCCCCACCAGGAGAGGAAGAGAGCACCTGAATCAAATCAACCGTGCACTGTAAGTCCCTGTTTTTTCTGTGAAAAGGTGCCCATGCACCTGACGATTATCGTACGATAATCGCGGGTGATCCCGCAAAGTACGATAATCGGCAGGTGTATGGGCAGCGTGTGGCCGCATCTACTGTACGGTTACACGACATTCGTCTTCCAAGCTAGCTGGAAAACCTGCCAAAAATCGTACGATCTGACCTTAGTACTGTGCATCACACCACTGGCCTCTGGACTCCACGTTGTTACTGATCTCTGTACTCTATGTCACACCACTGACCTGGCGGAGTTAAGTCCAAGGCAGGGTAGGGGTTAGGTGGGGCAACTGGTGGCGAGTAACTTTTAAGGCCTGGCTAGTAGCTCAGGACTTGAAATTTTGAGCCCTGATCTAGAGCACGTGTCAAACTCCGGGCCCAGGGGCCGAATCCGGCCCACCAGGCCATTTCCTAGACTTCTACTTTCAGATCTAGGTATTAAGTTATTACTAAAACCAGTGATAATCGAATGCAGAGGCAATTATGATAAAGATTAGAAAGATTAGATACATTTATGTAGTCTTACAGATACAACCGGCCCTTTGAGGGCAACCATAATGTTGATGCAGCCCACGATTAAATTGAGTTCAACACCCCTGCTCTAGAGCCTTGGTTCTCAACTGGTGGGTCGTGACCCAAAAGTGTTCCGTGTTCAGTGGGTCGCCACGTGCCTTCCACTTTTCTATGCGAGAGGCTCCTCAGCCTCCCCCTAGCACAGCACTGTCAGTTCTTGCACCAAACAGCCATTCAAAATATGATGCCCAGTGCCGAGTGTCACCTTGAGGTGGGATGGGCTGGGGCTATGGCCACGAGGGAGCTCCATCCATACATGTATTTGTTACAGCTCCCTTGCATGTCCTGTAGAGGTGCCTGGACTGGAATGAGATCACATTCTGGCTCCCGAAACCTTTACAGGGCATGCAAGCAATGAACATATGGATGGAGCTCTGTCACAAGGTAGGGAGACTGCGTGGATCTTAACAAAAAAGATAAAAAAGATTTGGGAGTGTGTATGTGAAATTGTGTCTCTGGTTATGTATTTCTGTCAGTGATTTTGAGAGTTCGTTCACACTAGTGCAGTGCGTTAATCGAACAGTCCCATGTGATTATCGCACTGTACCACACAATCGCACCTACTACATGTTCTGGTGTGGGAAGTGCATTGCGTTGCCATTTATTTGAATGGGACCCCAAACGCACCTCCTGTCCACAGTTCAATCGCCGACACCGGAATGCGCAGTACCGCATTGCCGTGCGTTCCATTGCAGTGCGACTTGGGTCACAACTTAATGACCAAGGACAAATGTGGGTCCTGAGGTTACATAGGTTGAGAACCACCGCTCTAGAGTGACAGTTCGCCTTTTGGAACCTAGTCCTTCTATCACTCTTTCTTCCTCAGTCATCGTCCTTTTTTAGTCTGATGTATAGACCTCTATAGAATGATCTATTTAATAACCTAAAGTGTTATACTACACCAAACCTTTTATCCAACCTCTTACTGATTGTATTCGTTATTTGGATGAGCCAGTATAAGGGAAAAAAAAACACTTGTAGTATTAACCAATCCTTATGTTTTTGGATTATTTTGTTTTACCCATGTGCACCTTTCTGCTTTTTGCTTGTTTTAAATTGATCTGAGCACAGTTGCCATTGTCACTTGTGTTGGAGACAAATAGGTCACTGTTTTGCTGAATCAGGAAAAAATATGGATCACATGCCTGGCTTTGCAGGTAGGATCGTAGTGTGGTAAATGTGTGTAAGTCACAGGACAAGCTAAACAGAGCTACCAGTCTTTTGGCAGGTAAAATACAGGTACTTATGCACTATAAGTGTATGTAATATACGGTAAGTGATGAAAAGAGGCATGTCAGCCAGCAACCGCTTATCCATGTCTCACACGTTTGCTTTTCTTGTAAATCTTTGACCATAGTGCAAACACTGTGACCAGATAAGAAATGGATGAAGACATCCCCAAAAAAAAATGCCTAGAATGGAGTTCCATGTGACGTGAGGTTTGAAGGAAACAATTGTGACTACAGACATCATCAAATAATATAAGGTGGAGTTCCATAGTCATAAGTAGTCTAACCAGCCTGACTGCACCTCTGATATTTGGCCCATGCCCAGGTGATCTCTCAACACCGTAGAGATATCACATTCTGGCCAAGTGCTTTTATATCTGGACAGACTTTTTATCTTAAGTACTTTTTTCAGCTCGACATCGGCATAAAAATGGTCAAGTAAGCAGTTACTATCTACCTTCCTCATATATCACTGTGACTGTAAGCTAGTCATCCAGATCAATTCTCATGTTAGATATTAGTCATCAGAACTAAATCAGAATTTCCCACCAAGGATTGCATTGTATATTAGATAACAAATGTAGAATCAGCTTTGTGCCCACGCAATCTGGAGTCTGATTTGTATTCTAATCCTTAAGACAGCTAATCGTGAGGTAGGCTTAAGGTGCCCATACACCTTCCGATTATCGGACGATAATCGTATGCGATCGACTTTTCGTCCGATAATCGTATGTGTGCATTGCAGTGTCCGACCGACAATACTGTACAATCGTACGACTTTTGACGGTCAAGCATGTTTGAAAACTTTGCTAGATCGTACGATTGTCGAAAGGTTGCTGGCGTTTCCGTCCGTCAAAAGTCGTACGATGTACACTGCGCTTGCGCTAACGAAAATACGGCAAATCAATTACCGCATTTCGTCCAGGTGCTTTTGGTTAATTACGGCTAAATGATTCTTGCGATGGGGCTGCCGTACGAAAATCGTATGACTATTCGATCGGACGAAAAGTTTCGTCCGATAATCGTAAGGTGTATGGGCACCTTAACAGGAAACAAAAAACCCCCTTCACTAATTCAATGAGAAGTACAGTAGAGCCTTCCTAAAGCTGAAGCTATTTTCATGTCTTACTTCTATCACTAATGAAAAAAAAAGGGGTTTCATTCTGTGGGCAGAGCCGTGTAAATTACTACTTTTTGCCCCGGGCCACCTAATTACCCAAGCACAGATACATCCATATGCTATAAAGCCATTTTTCCTGACTGCATAAAGCTTATTGGGCATCATCAATGCAGTGTATCTATGCAGTAGCCTTACAGTTTAGGCCTCATTCACACACAACGCAAGAGCAAAATTGTATATTGCGTATATGCGCGTATGTATACGTATATACGCGCGTATATGCGTGCACTATATGCAATCCCAGAAAGCATCATTCATAATAGAAATTTTAATGAACTGTACGCGCGTACGTACAATACGCGCGTATATGTGCTGCAGTGTGAATGAGGCCCTACAGTAATCAGTATCCAGTAAAACACATATTACAATATATTATACACTTAAAGTAGAACTAAACACTCCTAACAAAAAGGTTGTTATTGCAGTGAATTCCCCTTATAGTTGCATCACTCAACTCCTTTCTTCAAACTCATTTCCCAAATATGATTTCTGAAGTAATAAAAACTGACCTCATGTGCATGATTCATCCGCTATCTCTTGTTTCGTTCACCAGCATTCATACCACAGGTACATGTTAAGACTGTCACACGTGACATTGCTAATTAGACTACAATTCCCGGTGTACAGTGCACCAAGGTACAAAATGTGAAAGTGACACTTATGATTGACAGACAACCCTCCTCTCACAGTTTACACAGCAAAGGATCACTTAATACTAAATAGGAAGGGGTCGTCAATCATGGGTGGGGTCAACTAAGAAGGATGTTTCACCAAAACATAAATCAATAAAAATCAGTTTGCAAATGCAAGGTCTAAACCCGAGTAACAACCATGCTCCTCTTATTGGGATGGTGTCACCAGGGGAGACGATGGCCATATAATTCATTGGGTATTTTAGCAGACCAGACAACATCAACTTAAGGGAAGCAGAAGCACAATACAGACAGCAAGGTGGTTAATACTTTAGGAGTATACAAATGTAGCCTTTACATACACTAACTTTTTACAGACAGTTGAGTATTTCCGATGGTTAATGGTCTATCGCACTGACCTTCTACATCAAAACTGCTCTTACCTATTGATTTCCCAGGGTAAAGCTTGGCCTGTGGGTAACCTGGGATAGAAGTCTCATCTTGCGCTCGAAGGTTGCTCAGCTCATTTTTAATGATGTACTGACATTCAGCCATTGTTAAAAAATCTTCTCCTTCATCTGTATAAAAATTCACTTTGTGGTTAGAAGTAACTGTGCAATACACATTTTAAATAAAACAAATACTGTAATTTATCCAGCGTTTTTTTTTACTTCAAATGGCATTCAATTAAAATACCCAACACATAGAGGGGAATTTATTAAAACTGGAGCAGCTGTACATGGCAACTGCTCCAGATTCTTCTGCTCCGGTTTTGATAAATTCCCCCAATGTCTTCAAAGTAAAACCTGTACAGAAAGAAGCAAATATAGTACTACTGCAGATCACCTTCAGCATTTGCTAGTTGCCTGACTATGTGTGGTCTCTATAGTGACATATCATGGAAGAAGCATGCAGCTAGTGCAGTCAAAAGAAAAAGAAAGAAAAAAGAAAAATCAGAATTTCATACTTGCTTTGGGTCACTGACTCAAAATATCAACGTAACAGTCAAGAAACGAGCATTTTTAAAAGATGATCGGCAATGGCAGTCTACGTACAGGATTTTCTTAATATATGTTTACCTTAAAGTCAACCTGTGGGTAGGCTATATATATTTAAGTACTTACATATCCTGATCAAGCAGTAGATACAGTTTACAACAAGCCCTCACTGACCTCTGCAGCTGCAGGCACTGTGGAGCAATGTTGGCCTTTATAACCCATGATTAGAAAAGCCCCATTTTGGACCAATTTATAGATCTGTTCAAATAAATGTATCAAACAAAAGTAATGTATATGCTATTCTTAATACCATCTTCCAGACCAACTTGTATGTATATCCCGTTCTCAAACACAAGTATAAAAGAAAAGCTACTATTAACCACTTGCTGACCAGGGGTGTTAAACCCCCTTCCTGGCCAGGCCATTTTTCAGCATTCAGCGCTGCGGTACTTTGACTGACGTTTATTCCGTCATACAACGCTGTACTGAAACAAATTTTATACCATTTTTAGGGGACAGGTAGAGCTTTCTTTTGGTGGTATTTAACCAATTTTATTTTTACTATACAACAAAAAAGTATCGTATTTGCCGGCGTATAGGACAAGTTTTAGACTTAAAAACATCCCCCGAAAATCATGGGTCGTCTTATACGCCGGGTATGGATGTGCGGTAATACTGTATTACGGTAGCTTCGGCTACATACCAGTATAACGCGCTGAGCCAATCACGGCAGGCTTTGTATTAATGAATACAAAGCCTGCATTAATGAATACAAAGCCTGCCGTGATTGGCTCAGCGCGGTATACTATATGTAGTCGAAGCTGCCGTACATACAGTATTACAGCACATCCAGCGGGCTGACATGATGATTTTATTGTTTTGTTCTATTTTTTTTAACTTTGAAAATTGCTGCCGGTTCTGCCCCCCTGCGACGCGGGGTCTCGCAAGGGACGGAAGACGGAGGACACAGCGGGGATCGTGGACAAGGTAAGAGACTGTAATCCCGAGTGTAGCTCGGGGTTACCGCTTATGGTACTGAAAATTAACCCCGAGCCACACTCGGGAATACCGCCTTGGAGGTTAGTGGGTGCATTTAAACATTATTTTGGGCTATACTCGTCTTATACGACGGGTATAGCCCAAAACCTATGCTTTAACAGAAAAAGTCGGGGGGTCGTCTTATACGCCCAGTCGCCTTATACGGCGGCAAATACGGTACAGAAAATTTTGAGGAAAAAACCTGTTTCCCTATGAAATGTTTATTATCACCCAAATTTTTTGGTAAAATATAAAATACGGGGTCATGTCGGGTAAATAGACACCAAACATGTCAAGCCGTAAAATTGCGCGCACCAGCGAAATTGGAGAAAACTACCACACCCAAAATTGGCCATAGGCGACGCTTTAAAACGCTTTTGCCGCTCATCAGTTTAGTGTTATCAGTGATTAATGGCCCTAAAATTATTGCTCGCACTCCAACGTTCGCGGCGATATGTAACATGTGCGGATTAATGGGCGCAATCGCCGTTTTTGCACATAGGTGCACCCGACGCATGTTTGCGTGTGTATGTGGGAAGGGGGCGGGGGACTTTAAAAATGTTTTGTGTTATTTAACCCCTTTGTGACTGACGACGTACAGTGACTTTTGCCGCCGGGACTCTGTTTAAACTTGTAGAGCCGACTGTCGGCTTTACAACAGAAGCGATCCTGGCGACTTACTTGTCGCCAGATCGCTTCTGTGTCCCGAAGAAGGGGCCACATTTTTGTCACCATTTTTTTTTAAACTTTTTTTTTTTTACACTTAACTTTATTGCCATCACATAGAGGCTAAGAAACCCCTAATGTGATAGCCAATTCACATAACAGGTCCTCTTTATGGAGACATCAAGGGTCTCCAAGACCCCTAATCACCTAGGGACCCCCAGAGAAGTTGATGAAGCAGAGATTTAAAGGTTATTGAGGATCTAATTATACAGCTTTAAAGGTCATTGAGGATCTAATTATACATTTTTTTGCTGCTTGTAAAAGTGGACCTTTCATATCAGCCCCCCTGCATACCCAACACAAATGGCTTTGTAAACAAACGGTTTGCCCCCCCAAAAAAATACTTACCTTGGCCCTGGCCTCCAACATCAACCATACCTCCAGACAGAGTGGAGATCTGAAAAACCCCACGAGAATGCACTCTTGCAAGAATGGGCTAGAATTTATTCCTGTGGGATTTTATGCTCCCAGCTCTGCTGCGAGACATGGTGACACCACCTCCGGCTCCCAAAAGTGTCAAAGGCTGGGCCAAGATAAGTATTTTTTCTTGGACCAAAATATCCTGCTTGATTTCTCGGTCGCGGAAAGGCTGTAGTTGGTGGTGGACTAAGTGACAGCACAGTTGATTACACATCCACACCATATTATTGCATTCTGATGGGGGCATCTTCAAAAACCTGTATTATTGGTGATGAAGCAGAATCAAACATTGCCTGTAAAGTTCAACTCTTTGTTGTAATAATAACAGACCACAAACAGGCAATTACAAAACCTTACCATTAAAATTTTTGAATTCTGACCGGTTGGTGTACAAAAAAGGTTTCATAGTGCCATCCAAGCTCTCCTTCACAAAACCCGCCGCCTCTGCTCCAAGGAGAAGCCGCTTTGAAGATGTTCCAACAACATAAATGTACTCCTTCTCCTCTGATATTACCTCTGGTCTTATCAAAAGCTGTGCACCTGAAATAAGCATATAACCATCACTTTCTCTTCTTGCAGGATATCCTTTCACAAGGTGTCCGAGTGATAACACAACTTTTATCAATACAGGTTCTAAATCTAATAATGTTCATACAGTGGGCACAGATTTAATTAACAGAACATGAAAAGTAGTACTTTTTCTGACATCTGTTGACACTCATTTCTTGAGGAAAACGTAATTTGTACCCCTCCTCTTTCCACTGGATTCCCACTCTAGCATAAAAGACCAAACAAGCACAGCCATAGAAAAGGCACAGCTACTTTTAGCCATAAAGAACCCATAACTTTCTAGCCAAAAAGGTTACTATGCCCAAAATGAAGCCTGTATTATCGCCTTGCAAAGAAATATGCGTGTGTTATATTTGTAGTTGGACTACCATCTTCTTGCAGGTCCAAAATACTGGCAAACAGATGACAGAATCAGCAAAGTCCTATAAATAAGAATTGGCTTCTTCCCATTTTTAGGGTAATGTACATGTTGCAGTGACAGCACATTGTGAAAAATGTAGCGTTGCCTTCATTTAGAAGGGAGTGTACCTCCACCACTGTGTGCGTGCGTGCGTGTCCTGGGATTCTACAAATCAAGCTTTAAAAGACGATCTCTAGGAAAAAGTTTTATTAACCCTTGCAGTGGGGCTACCCCCACACTGCAAGGGTTAATTGCTCATTTGTGTCTAGGGACAGAAATTAAGATATACTCATTCGAAGCTTCCAGCCGGCTGTTACAGCGTTCCCTGCAGCCTGTATCCTCTTTCCGCAACACATTGGAATCTTCATCATCCTCACGTCTATACACTATGTATAGACATGATGATTTACGGGACCTTAGACCGCTGCAGAAGAGGTGTAGAGACACAAGAAGGACCTGTCTAAGAAGTAGCCTGCTCGGAACTTCGGGTGAGTAACCTTTTTTTTTTTTAAACCTAGACACAAATGAGCACTTAACCCTTGCAGTGTGTGGGTAGCCGCACTGCAAGGGTTAATAAAAAACGTTAAACCTTTAGTTAGAAACCCTGGCGTAAAAGCTTGGACTGGCACTTTTCTGGTGGCTGAAAAAGGGTAAGTATGAAACATTTAAATGCAATATGTCACATTTACCTGGTTTAAGAGAAAAATCCAGTACATTACGTTTGATCCTGAAGACATAAATAAAGAAACTATATGGAAAACCACCATACACACTCAATAACTTTTAGGTAGTAAAATATTTAAATCTGAACTGCAGTAAAAAAACTAAAAAATAATGTAATCCTTCTATCCCCTCCCCCCCCCACCCAAAAGAAAAACAACAAAGGGTAAATGCTGGTCTAGACTAGGGAATAAGGAATCAGCAGGATTACTTATTTTATTCCTTGCGCCTGCAGCAGCCAGCACTCCCCTCTGCCCTCTATATGTGGGCAGGCCCTCAATGTCTTCACGTAGAATGCAGGACTGCTGAATTGGCCGAACCTTGATCCGTGGGTAGCCCTGCTGTCACCTCCCGGCTTAATAGAAGTCGATTTTTTGATCAACTTTTTATTAAAGAGCCGAGTGGAAAGTTGGAAGCCAATCAGCTGCAGCCACTGTTTAAGTACGCTGACAGCTGCGGGAGGCTGGATGTCAAAATACAAAAGCCACCCATCTATGAAGTTTAGAGTTTTGGATGCGGGAATTAAGTGATTTTCTTTTTTCATCCCAGCTCACACACAGCCCATACTGCTCAAGTGGAAGCGTGGGGTGTTGTACAGCCATTTACACACTGGCCACAATTAGCTTTATTGTGCTTCCAGCATTGGAAAAGATAATCAACACTTATGGCATTAATTACAGTACACGAGAATTCAGCACCATCATCACACTGAGTTTTGTATTGATAACAATGCCTGACCATAGGATTCCAGATAGGTGCATGTACAACCTTTGCATGTACCTCTAACATACAGTTCACTATGATGATCAGCTGCTTGTCTAAACCCAGCTAGAACATGAGTAATGAATAAGACATGAACTCTATAGCAGGGACTGAGGCTGCAATGGAGAGAATTACTTTAGTGGGTTAGATTAATATTCTTTGCGCTTGTACAGAAGCCAAGAAATGTTCCAATATACACTCACCGGCCACTTTATTAGGTACAATTAGGTAAAATTTAAATTGCTTGGTAACACAAATTGCTAATCAGCCAATCACATGGCAGCAACTCAATGCATTTAGGCATCTAGACGTGGTGAAGACGACTTGCTGAAGATAAACTGAGCATCAGAATGGGGAAAGCAGATTTAAGTGACTTCGAACGTGGCATGGTTGTTGGTGCCAGATGGTCTGAGTATTTCAAAAACTGCTGATCTACTGGGATTTTCACACACAACCATCTCTCGGGTTTAGAGAGAATGGTCCGAAAAAGAGAAAATATCCAGTGAGCGGCAGTTGTGTGGACGAAAATGCCTTTTTGATGTCAGAGGAGAATGGGCAGACTGATAGAAAGGCAACAGTAACTCAAATAACCACTCGTTACATCCGAAGTATGCAGAATACCATCTCCGAACGCACAACACGTCAAACCTTGAATCAGATGGGCTACAGCAGCAGAAGACCACACAGGGTACCTCTCCTGTCAGCTAAGAACAGGAAGCGGAGGCTACAATTCACACAGGCTCACCAAAATTGGACAATAGAAGATTGGAAAAACTTTGAGTTTTGATTTCAGCTGCAACATTCCGATGGCAGGGTCAGAATTTGGCGTAAACAACATGAAAGCATGGATCCATCCTGCCTTGTATCAAGGGTTCAGGCTGGTGGTGGTGGTGTAATGGTGTGGGGGATATTTTCTTGGCACACTTTGGGCCTGTGATGCTATCATGTCAATATGGACCAAAATCTCTGAGGAATCTTTTCACCACCTTGTTGAATCTGTGCCCCGAAGAATTAAGGCAGTTCTGAAGGCAAAACGGGGTCAAACCCAGTACTAGCAAGATGTACCTAATAAAGTGGCCGGTGAGTGTATATACCCTACATGTTCTTCCAACAACTAACAGAGAGAACTGAAAAGCGAGAGCAATAGTAGACATTACCAAAGCTAATATACAGATATCATTTGTAGCAGCAGTATGAAAGGCCAGTAAAATCTGTACATTTCCATACTCGGCCAGGACAGAGCCTGTTAAGCAGCCTTAGATTCCTTTTATGCTATATATGCCTTCACCAAAAGGACAACACCCTAGACACAGCCCTTTCTGCTGTACATAATACTTAGAGCATTGCCAAGTCAGATGGTTGCACTTTTTGGCATACACAGCATTACGAATTATACTACATGAAACAAAGTAAGGCTTTATATGCACAAGCACCTAAGGGGATCATTTGGTGTGATTTCCTTAGATACACTCCATGCAGTTTGGAGCAGAAGGTAATGCAGAGCTAAATGGACCAATATAAACTAATACTGCAAAGGCTACAATATTCATTCAATACCATTGACTGGGAAGGAGGGCCTTCTGCAGCGGGGGTAGAAATGAATGCCAGCATGAGTACTGAATGTGCATTGCACAGTCCTAAACTCTCTAATTTTTTGTATTACTTCAGGAGATCTCTAGGGTCAGCCCAGGTCTCCATTTTACTGTGGAAAGCTGCACTTCAACAACGCTGGGCCCATCTCCCAAATGTTCTCCTGCATTGTCAACCTGTCTCTTCATGTCCCACTACAGACTGCAAGTAGCCATGTGGATGCAAACTGTACCAGAAAGTTCCAGTTTTCACCATCAGGAAACCCACCATATGAAAACGCTATGCAGCTACTACAAAAACACATGCAAGAGACAGGAAGTAGCTGCAGAGAGGCAGCAGGAAATCAGCACTGTTGATATGCAATAAAGGATGATAAAGAAATTGAAAACAGTCTACAAATGGCAGTTGTTTTCATATAGAGTACTTTAGCAAACTAAGGGGCCAATAATGCCGAAGGGATATCACTAATCACTCTCAGCTATACTTCACAGCGTTACTTTATACGGCGGCCCATTTATATAATGCAGTTTAGAGTCTGATGTGTATGTGTGTTTGTTTTTTGTAAACAGTGGTATGGCAGTGTTGCTGCTTTATTAATTCCCCAATCTATCGTCATTCAGCTCTGTGGTGTGCATCCGATAGAAATGCAGACCGTGTAGCTCAGGGGTAGCCAAACTCCGGCCCTCCAGCTGTGGTGGAACTACAAATCCCATGAGGCATTGCAAGATTCTCACAGCCACAGACATGATTTCTGGAGAGAGATGCCTCATGGGATTTGTAGTTTCACCACAGCTGGAGGGCCGGAGTTTGCTACCCATGTAGCTGCTCCCGCAAGTCAGGTATGCGGTCTGTGACTGCGTACCTGACTTGTCACCTGGCTGCAGGCCACATAGTACCGGCTCACGGGCTTCAACTGGCCCACGGGCCGGTACTTTGAGACCGTTGCCCTGAAGTGATATTAAAGTAAAAAGTATTTCCAGCTACTTCAAAGGCTGATTCAATCATTTACAATGGATACTGCTCCTTGATGTTGAAATGTTTTAGTTTCCTGTAGAATCAGCTAATTCTCTAGCACTACCCTCATTTAGAGTGGTCCCTTTCCCTTGCAGGGTCCTATGGAGCCACCCTTGTGTGTGCTAGTAAGCTGTATGTGTCTCCACAAACACCCAGGTACAGCGAGGCAAGACACTCTCCTGCTCCAAGCCACTAACTCCTCCATCCTCTAAGCTAGTAGATGAATATGTGCTGGAGACTGCTCTGTCGCTTGTGATCGTGTACTGGACAGGATGTTTAGGAAACCAGAACTGAGAGAGTTGGAGCTGTTCAGAAACATGATGACTAAATGTTTGGACAACAATTTAAAGAAATAATTTGCTGGGCAATGTATATTTGTTTGATCTGGATTCATTAATAAAAAAAGTTTAAGAGTTTAATACTACTTTAAAGATTAACATATCTAGTAGATGTACCTCCCTGTGCACCCGCTAATACATTCCCCCATAATGCTGGGGATAGTAATTGTACATACCCCCATCTCTCTTGTGGGCTGAGATTTTTGATACAAGCCATTCTCTTGCTTCCGGTTTCGAATTCTTCGCAAGCTCTATCACAACTAGTGGTTTGAAGTCAGGCTCCGAATGAAGCACATCTTTGAAAGAGCTTCGTAGCATTTTTCAAAGAGATCTGTGTTTTAAAAAAGAAATACAACTGCTATTAGAGTCAGGTTGAGATTAAATATATTACATCCAAATGGCATAGGCATATTACACGACTGTGTGAAACTGTGTATCCGTATGAACAAACTGCATATCAAAACTTTCATAGGCAAATTAGTCTTAAAGTTTATAGTTTAAAAGGCAACTCTGGGACAACATATGATAAGCCAAAATGCAGAAAAAGTGTATGGCGTTAAAGTAAACCTGTACCTAACCTGCTTACTTTAAATGCAGAATGATGACAAATGCATCACAAGGGGCTACCTTCAGTTCAAACTGTCATTTCCACAGGGCTTTTATGGTGAGCTGCAATTTCTTGGGGCAGAAATCACAGCTGGCTCTGCAGATGATCGCCTGTTACTGCACATGAAGAGATTACCTGAACTTAGAGACTGATTGCCCCTGAACGCAAGCAGCTTGTAGGGTTTTAACTGCGGTCTATATTCCTATTTGGGAGGTTTGTCATACTTCCTGTCCTGTAGCTGTGTGGTTTTCATTGCTGCATGTCACCACTGGAGAGATGTTCCCCTTCTTTCAGGCATGGTGAAACCCTGTATGTTACGGCATACTGAGGGGTCACCAAGACAGGAAGTGAGAGAAAGCCTTCCCAGTTGGAAAAAGTTTGAATCACCATCATTGCAATAAAAATCACAATTTACTTTAGATACACAGGAACATCATATATCAGACAAAACCTTCACAGACATTACCAGTTTGTGTTTAGTCCCTTATTCCAGATGCAAGCCAGCAGGCAAGACTCCATACACACAACCTATTAATATAAAACTGACCAATCAATAGCCTGGAATTAGATTGGTATGCTAGGTGCATGATATGGTATGAGATCACTTCCAGGAAATAATGACACAGGTATATAGAATAATAAATACAATATATATATATGTATATATATACACATTGAGTGGCCAGATTAATATGAGCACCCCATCAGTACTTCGTTGGGCCACGAGATGACTTCGTTGGGCCGCCTCGTGACTGCACGAAAAAATAACATTTACAACCCGGAATGACTTACCTGTTCACTGATGTAGGGTACTTCCTGTAAGTCTAGATGTCTCTTCTTTTAAATATTCAAAGACACGGCAGCCAAGCAGAGCAGAAGAAAGCCCACTGCAGAAGACAGGTAAGTATTTCAAAGTGTTAAATGTTATTTTTATTGGAAACAGGAAGGTAAAGTGACAGAGTATGGAGTAAAGTTTTGACCTAAAGTGAGTCTTTCATGAGAAAAGAATGGGGACTGCAATGGGATGGGAGTTTTTTTTTTATCTTAGAGTTGGGCTTTAAAGTGTTACTAAAGCTTCATCTTTTCTTCTTCTGATACATCCCTCTTTCCCTTTTAATCCTTTGTAAACTAATAATTCTTTGACAGCATGCCAATAAATATGAACATTTACTTTATGTGAATACCGCAGCCTCCAGTGTCCTGTGTAAAGCTTCAACGAACGTCCTGTTGGGTGATATGAACTGGGATTTCCTCATCAGGACTATAGGTTTCACCAATCCTAGCACCTAGCACACGTTCTCATCATTGCTTTTACCCTAGGCTGCCTGTGCATGTCCAGTGCAGGGAGCAGTGGCAGGTGAGCGCGCATGTAAAGGTACCCATACACGATAATCGCGAGTGATCCGGAGATCGTACGATAATCGGCAGGTGTATGGAAGGCGTGCAACCGTTTCTACTGTACGGTCACACGTCTCTTGTCTTCCGAGCACGCGCTCGGAAGACAAATGCCGAATGGGCCGGTGTGAGCAAGCGCACACTGCCCGCTCAGCATTGGAATCATCGCAAGTACGATCTGCCTGTCCAAGATGGGCAGATCGTATGAGATTTTAATTACCTTACAACCATCGCACAACGAAAGTCATGTGATGGTTGTAAGGTGTATGGGCACCTTAAGGGTGGCTTAGGTGAGGCTCCATAGGACCCTGCAAGACAAGGAGCCACGACTTGTGCAGACCGAGTTTGCACCATGCCCCCCTGTAAATCCTTAGTGCCTGCAGGAGTGGGGATTTTGTGAGTAAAGTGCTTTACACAGCTCCCCTAGACCTAAACAAGTGAGGAGCCAGCCCCACTGCAATGGATTTTTTTTTATTCCTGGAGATAGGCTTTAAAATGTATCCATGGTCAAAAACA
>NW_017308064.1:42573-44093 GCF_000935625.1 Nanorana parkeri
TATATATATATTTCGATATGGAATTTATTGAAGTTCTATCCCACTCCTAATAACCATATCGATCTAGAAGTAGGCAAACGTACTTATTGAAGATGCCCATAGGATGTACTTCCTCAATGCATCGACACTATTTTACTCATCCATGTGAATATGCACTTCCCTGTGTCACCACTCTCACTGAACGATAACTCAACGTCTGAACAATGTAACATCATCATTGCTTGCTGGAAGCAATGGATGATGGGCTATGTAGTCTTGATAAATTGAGATTACATCACATCAAGCAGCAGGGAAACAGATGCAAAGCACACTGGGAATCCAGGAAGTTAGTGAAAGTGATGGGCAGACAGAGGGCAGCACTCACTACATAAAAGGTTTTTTTTTCCAAGTAAGCTTTGATTGCATCTTCAAAAACATCTCTAGTGTGTATTCCTATTATAGTGCTGATGTTATGACAGGGTAGTATATGCTGGGACTTCAGCTCTCCTTTACATATCCTACCTTACATCTGCAATTCATGCTTGTCTGGGACATGCTCTGCTATGTCCCAGACAATAAAGCAACTTAGTAATGTCGTATTACAGTTTACAATACACCTGAACAGCTTCCTATGGTCCCTATCTACTACAGTGGAAGCAACTGATTTGTTTTACAGAAAAGATAGATCATGCCACGACTGATACATGCAATGATTCATTTCAGTACCCATCAATTACCCTGGTAACGATTCCTAGCACTGCCTCCATAAGTTACACATTCATAGATGAAAGTCGATCTTTCATATTGTACGCTGTCTAACGAAGAGACACAAATCACTCATCGCTGCAAATGACATGGACAAGCAAAAACAACATAAAATGTAAATATATTCCTGTGTCTATGGGCAAAGACAGGACCGAGCTCTAGAAGAATTGGATTTAAAGTGTGTGACTATATAACGTATGAGGTACATACTCCTCAGTACTGTCACTGACAGAGCAGCCCATAGAGTACAGTGTAAACCGTGAGAGTTACCCCAGATAAAATATACTTACTTCCCCTTCTCCAGTCGGTACTCCTCCCTCTACACTCTACTATGCTGGAGGACCTTGCGGTGTGTCACAGTCATGTGACCAGCTCCTGGGGTGGGCGGGGCCGGCTGGGCTATGTGTACAGTGTCTGCTTCATGAAGCTGAGGAGTGTCTGTGTAATTATCACGTTATAAAGCGCAATACTGCAGGAATCTCTCTGCAGTCAGACACAAGCACAATGTCAGTCAAGCTGTTATCTTATTACAGGGATTTCACAAAATCTTATAAACCCTGGGTGGTGTGAGGACTGGAGTGCAGTATTGATTCATGAAAACAGAAAATATGATAAGAATGTGGTCTAGGAGATATCTCTGATATGGGGAAATTCCACATACAAAAAAAAATTAGAGCACATATCCTCATAAAAGAAAACGATGCATTTAATATTTTTTGCATTGGTGCCAGTGGGGGCTGCGTTGGGGCTACGTTGGTGTGCCCCCCCCCACCCCC
>NW_017308064.1:44301-53587 GCF_000935625.1 Nanorana parkeri
AACGCAAGATTAGTCAATTCGCCTTGTCATGGGCGAGCTCAGTTCACACCGCTGCGTTCTGGTGGTGTGCGCTTAAAAAAAGTACAGCATGCAGTACTTTTTTTTTTAAGCGCACCACAGTGAGACATAGTGCAACCGCATGGCACTGCAGTGAGCCCCATAGAACTGAATGAAATCTTACTTGTGCTTACTTCAATATGGTTCTACAAAAAAAGAAGCAGTGCCTTGCTGCTGGATCGAGTGCACTGGCAGTGTCCGGGCGCACACACACCAGCAGCTGTGCGGTTGAACATACCTTAACCATACCTTTTCAGACACCAGTGCCGATACTTAGCAATTTCATGAGAACTACCAGGGTTGCAGCTGGGATCTAGCTCTGGCACTCCACCACTGCCCTGAAATCATTAGTCTGTATTGTTTTGGAAAAACTGTCACATGACAATAAACAAAAATGTATCAGTACTTGTATCTGTGAGTACTTGGACAAGTATCAGTACTTGTACTTGCAAAAATGGTATCAGTGCATCCCTTTATATATGTTTATAAAAACAAAATCATGCATTAAAACAGAGATGTACAAATCCCAGGAGCTCTGTGTGCTCCTTACAAATGACAGCTGCCTAACTTTTGAATGTTTATCTAGTCTAGTCTTGGAGCTCGAAAAGTATCTGTACTTGTACCGAGTACGGTACTTGGTATCGGTGCATCCCTACTTTAAAGCATTGCAACCGCGATCTGTGGAGCTCTGGCTCCTGCAGATTCTTTCCCTGTCACCGTCCCTACTACAATCAGTCACAGGGTCGGGATGGGGGAATGAATGGAGCAGAAAGTGTGGTGACGTCAGCGTACTTGTATTATATTGAGAACTACAATTCACTCTTTCCGAATGGAACGCTTTCTTCATTCACAGATTCTGTCAAAGGATCTGTGAATGGAAGGCACAGCTGTGTTAGTGAAGCCGCTATACCATATACTACAACTATACCATTTAAATAAAAAATCACAACAGCCTGCGGGGATAAGAACCCCAGGATTCAGGTAAGAGTGAAGTGAAGGGGTTGCAATGTGACCAGGTTTCCTGTTATACTCTGGTAACTGTTCTCTGCTAGTTCCGCCTATGCTACTTGCGCCAATGTAAATGCTTACATTTAGCTGCTACTGTTTGTCATTTATTTCTTGATCAGTTGCAAGTCCCTTTATAAGTGTAGCACAGAAAATATTTAAGTCATGTTTGGTTGCTGATTATATTACACACTAGTAAAGTGTTCCCATTCCATGAATGGCTAATTAACAATGGCTTGGTTTATTTCCTTAGTCATGTGTCTTATGTAGCATTTTATAATACTTCAGTGTAAATTGTTCAGTTTATTTATGTTTTCCATCAAAGGGAATGGAGCACTGTGGCTGCAGCACAATCATACCAATGTCTTCAAAAAGCTGTCTGCTACGGTTCTGAAAGGGCTTTACAAACGCATAGGATGTTTACGCATATCCAAATAATTTTTTTTAAACATGGACACCTTGACAGCAAAATCTAGCCTCCCATAATATTTTAAAGAACTCCAGGATTTATTAAAACTAATCCTTGCAGTGGGGCTACCCCAGCACTGCAAAGGTTGAATGCTCCTTTTGGTCTAGAAGGCTCAAATAAAGCAGATATACTCAACTGATTCTCGGCCCCACTGGGCTGCTAGGCTGCTCCCCTCAGCCTCTTCTCCCGTGGGCTTCAGTGGTCTGACTTGCATTAGACGTGAGGACACCGAAGGAGCACCTGATCCTTGTTCTCCCGCTCCCCTCCAGCTGAGGCATGTTTTTCGGTGTCCTTATGTCCAATGAATCTGCATTGGCACCCAGGGAAGAAGAGGCTGCGCGGACTGGCCTAGCAGCCAGGTGGGACCGAGAATCAGGTGAGTGTATCTTCTTTATTTTCAACCAAAACATACACTTACCCTTTGCAGTGCAGGGATGTAGCCTGACTGCAAGGGTTAATTTTAATGAATCCCGGAGTTCCACTTTAAATTTAGCAGTGGGCTATCAAAAATGACTGCATGACATATATCATCCAGAATCTGAAGTGCTCTGCTCTCCTCTCTTATAAATGAATCTATCAGCTACAGTTCATAAAGTGCATAAAGCAACTCAGTAACAACAAATCACATAACACAATCCGCAGTGCTTATACCATCAGAACCTTTTATATGTATTAAACATTAAAGGAGAACTATGAGGTGAGTGCTTTTCACTCACCTCATAGTTCTAGCCGACCTGTGACAATCAGACTGTCACAGGTCGGCTCAGTAGATCGGGAGGTGAGCGAACACATACCGGGTTCGCTTGCCTCTCGATCCTGTCACGGCTCTCTGCCGTGACAGGGGGAGGGGCTGGATTCCCCTCTCCCCGCTCCGATCTGCCAGCGCTGACTGGCAAAACGGACGGGAGAGGGGGCGGGTACAGATAGGCAGAGCCAGCTGTCACTCACGCAGCTGGGCGGATCCCGTCATCTACGTCGGGATCCGCTCCGGCTGCGGCGTCTCAGTATACCGCGAGCTGTAGCTCGCGGTATACTGAGCTTAGGATAACGGGAGGACGCTAGTTTGTGTCCTCCCGTTACCCTAAGGAGAACTATGGGGAAAAACACTGACCCCATAGTTCTCCTTTCAAGTGCATATATCTGTTTTATATTAATAGATTCAGAAAACACTGTGCAAGGCTCCATCAATTGTTATTAGCACTGAATCTGGCCCATCCCATCCTGCCAACTGTACAGTGCTATTGGAAAGAGTAGGTGCCCGTCATAGTGATGGGCCAAGAGCAGGGCCATCCCTAACTTATTGTACCTTATATTATGAGGTGGCCAGGAGAAGGGGGAAGCAATGGGTTAAGCCGAGGTGTCAGCCAAGGGGGCGGGTGTGCTTTTAGTTGGCCATGCTGCCGCCCTCCCCAACACCTGCCGCCCCGTTAATGAGAGCATGGGGGGCTATTGAGGTTGATGTGCAGGCTCTTCTAGGTGTTTGTGCTTTAGAATTCTAGCAGTTATGTTTTTTCCACCTTGACAGAGTTTCTTTCATAATTCTCTAGTAACATTTGTAAATATCTTTTTCTTTTTCATTTTAGCGCAACCACTTATGGTACTTTATTGCCACTTTGTACTGTTGCCCAGCTGCACAATCTGTACTATTCAGCGTAATTAAAGCCGCAAGATCTTTTTTTACGGCTATCTGCAATACTACAATAATTGCTCAGACAAGATCCAAGTTTTACATTAAACAAGCAAAATATGAAAAAATTAATATATCTGAAATTTGCTTGCACCAAATGTTGCTCCATTCAAATATTGGCCTGTTTAGGCAGATAAAATTATAAAAAGAAGTCTGATCTCCATCCAAGAAAAATATACTGCTTGTTTACAGTACAGTTGTTTCAGATGCTTGGCTCTAACTACTGTGGGTTTCTTTTCAAAAGAATTTGATTTTTAACATACGGAAAATATAAATTCATATTTAAAAAAAGATAAAGGATCTCAAAACACTTAAGGCTATACACACCCAGAGGCACCTGAGTATGAAACTAGCAAACAACCTTCTCCTAAAAAAAGTTGGCAGCTATATTTGAAAAGAACTGCAGTTGTAATAAACCCACCTCCTGGCTTCCTGATTGGCTGGGAATCTGGCTCGATGCTGATTGACTGGGAAGCCGGCTTCCTGGCCAATCAGCATGGAGCCAGCCAAACAGCATGGAGCCATCCAAGCAGCATGGAACTTGCTTCCCGGCCAATCAGGAAGCTGGGTGGTGGGTAGAGCCCCGCCTCCCTGCTTCCTGATTGGCCGGGAAGCTGGCTCCATGCTAGCGGAAGTACCGGCATCGGAAGTACTTGGTATCAGCGAGTACCGAAAATACAGTATTGGTGCATCCCTAGTTGCGATAAATGCATGATACCATGCATTTAGAGCAGGTTATCACACAGTGCACCTAGCATGCGGTACCGTATGCTAGGTACGCTGTTTTGCCATTCATTTGAATGGCACCCCAACACACCTCCCGGCAGTAGTGATTGTATCTGAATGAACTTTTGCCGACTTTGAAATTGTCCAGAATAGCTTGCAGTCCTATATAAACATGCTCCAAAGAAACAACAAGAAAGGTAAGAAATATTTATTTTAAATTATATTTAGGTATGCTGTGCGAATGGGAACACCTAATTTACAAATAGTGGGAGTTTATCAAATTTGACTGTAAAAGTGGAAATACTGTATATACTATATGATGCATGCCAAAATCAAACTGGGGTATTGCCACCTAGCAAACTTCCACTAATAACAGAAAATATGAGATCCAATACAAATATATATTCACAACAGTAAAGAATTCTTTGCCTCAGCTGTTGAAATAAATGTCAAGTTAAAAGTATGTAAATGTCTTTGTAACTTACTATGGTATACAATAAGCCTGCTGATGACATTATGAATTTCAAAAGCTTCAAGCTACACACCACAATCAATTTGCAAAGCTTTTTCTCAAGTGATTGCAAAGTATAAATGGGTTCTTTCATCATAAACTGATTTTAGGTGGCAGAACACAGTTTCAAAAACTGGCAAAGTGTACTTTAAAACTATGATGCTAATTAATGAAATCATGAATTATTCCATTATTTTATGAAATATTCCTTTTCCCAACCTTTCACTTTTACAAGTTTGCTTGTTTCCCCACTTCAGTAGTGCCACAGCAGTCAACAGCAATAATCAAAACAAGTAAATAATTCTGCTGTAATCAAAAGCTATTAATTCAAAATATAACAATTTAACACATTATTTGCTTTATTTAAAATGAGAGAAAAGCTAATATGGAATACAAGAATACCACTCTGGCCTAGCTAACATACAGCAACAAAAGGGATCTTCCTGTTGCATCATAGAACAAATCTTTTTTTGTCATTGCTTAAATGCCATTGTGATGATCTCTATCTCAAACGATGGTTAAACCTAGACAAGTATTTCCCTTAATATTTACCAGTGTAGCAGTACATCCATAACCAAGTGGATGTAGGTAATAATAAGTATGCAGCGCTATGGGTCCAGAAAGTAACTAGTTAAATGGGTCTAATCTAAGTGATATTTATAAGACAATAACCGCAAATTGTGCATAAATATAAATAAACAGACCTCTTTTGATCCAAATTGTGCAAAAATTGCAATTGGTGCATATACTGTAAAAACAAATAAATATATAAATCATGAATTCATGTGCTGAAGGTATAAGCCATTACCTTAGTATAAACTGTAAATCACAGTATGTATGTACAGTACAATATGTACAGTATGTACATATATACCATGTTTCCCCGAAAATAAGACAGTGTCTTATATTTTTTTGGGCTCAAAAAAACACACTATGTCTTATTTTCGGGATAGGTCTTATTTTTTTTTAATGTACAACAATCCACACTTATTCATGTACAACAGTCTACATGTATTCATGTACAAAAATATGGTGGTCAGGGCAATCAGGGGTGCCGTACCTTTCCAAGAGCAATTTGCTAACCAATCGATGGCCAGAATGAGCGAAGCGCGCTTTCACTATCGATTCCTCACAGGCGGAGTGCATTTGGTATCACTCCGCCTGTGACAGGAGCCGGCGCTATAGATGAAGCATTGGCTTATGCGGCTCTGCTCCCTCCGGTGCCGCCTCGCTTCCTCTAGCGCTGGCTTTGTTGGCACCGCGACTCTTCAAGTTCCCCCTTATGCCACCACCGGCCCTGGGAATGGTCACAACTAGGTCTTATTTTCGGGGTAGGTCTTATATTTTATCAATTTCCAAAAATAGTACTAGGTCTTATTTTCGGGGTAGGTCTTATTTTTGGGGAAACAGGGTATATAAATATATATATATACACATACAAATATAAGTGCAAAAATATAAATGTATGAACTCTTAGTGCATGAAGTGAAAAAATTCCTCATAGAGAATATATACTTATGTAAGTTCATAAAAGTCCAGAAACGTATATCATATCCAATGTGTAATCCATAATAGATGAGTGAAAATAAGTAATAATGTATCCAACATGTGTAAAAAAAAGAATCCCAAAAGTGCTTGATGATCTTTCCAAAGACTGTGCAGATTTGACATTATTCTCTTATAAACAACTAGATGCATGGTGCCGATTAAAGTGTAACTGCTCCCCCTGATAGTCAGTCTTACTGACCTGGCTTTTGTCTGTCACTTAAGCGAGTAGAGTCACACAAGTGCACAAGGTGACAGCGTCTCTGGAGACACAGGAAGGCAGAGAACACTGGAGGCACAGGAACTCAGCAGCACTGAAACACAAAATCACCGGAGCACAGGGATAAAAGGAAAAACATGGGATAGAGCCTAGGGTAAGGAATAGAACCTATTGAGGTGAATTGACCAGGTGAGCAGGGGACTGGCCATGTAACTACTAGATATATCAACCAGTAGGTGAGATCTGCAGCTGATCTATGATAATATATATTTCTGGAACTATCTGGGTGTGACCCTAAGTAGACGTATTTCATCCCCCTTGAAAATGTAGCCCTCCCAATTAATTCCAGTGTTTGATATGCCTCATTTGAAGTGTTTTGTTGCTAAGAAAGATATTCTTCAATAAATGCATTGAACACTGTGATACACTGTCTAAAAAAGTATGTTTAATTTTATTATGTGCTTTCAGTGACTAAAGATAATTTACTTGACATATATATTGCCATGCCTACAGCTGGATAGAGTTTCTCCCTTCCAGGAGCCAAACTAGTCACCTAACTAGTCGATATTGATGTATAGTGACAGAATATGTCCAGAAGCGATCAGGGAAGTATTGTACAGATCCTGGACTCACCTTCCCCATCTGTCTTGCTTCACTGAGTCCAATCAGAAGAAGCATGATAATTGATGAAGCACGCTAATGTTGACATTAGTCACAGAAATGTTTGCACTTTTCATGAGAAAAATTAATACATTTCATATAAACACAGAAATTATAACCTGGAGAATGGTGGTGACTGTTTAATAGTGGGGATTTTTTTCTGGAAAATCTGCAGCAAATTTTCATAAATGGTGCTGAATATACAAGGTCAGACATTTTAAGAAATGACAGACACAGGAGCTGACAGGGACTGTAGAGAAAATGACCAAGCTGCGGCTGGGATTTTACTTGGCAGCCAGTGCACATATACAAGATCAAATACGCACCAGGCATTCAGCCCTCCGAACAAGCAGATGCTGGGAATTTATAATAGCAATTGCGAGTGTTTGAACTTCAACGGAATATATTTGACGCACTTTGCGCCAGATTTATGTTGCAACTGTGTAATGTTCATAAATGAGGTTTAATAGACTCCATGAAAGAAGTCTCGTAACTCCAGGCACAAAGCTTAACTGTCGCTTCTTGAAGAAGTGGTCATGGGGACTTTTTAAGTTGCGATTGTTTTGTTAGGTGATGCTCCACTTTCAGACAGCCGCAGGACAAGTACAGATGAATACAGGCGCAAAACACGTGCAATTGGAACACTAGTGCAAGCTCAGGTCAAAACAGGACACATGTTAAAAGACAGATTTTAAAAAATTGTCTAAGAGGCTAAAACTGTTGCAATTGCTTTGATAAACCCCCCTTTGTGTTTTGTTGTGTGCGGTGTTCTCCAAAAGTGCAGGTATGTTTTTTCATGTGATGAGGCTTGTTGAAGTGAGCTGCCCCCCACCTTCCTACAGCTAAAAATCCTAGAAGCATGCAGCTTGGCATACTAGTCTAAAAACATGCCTAAGTAAAAGAAAACAACTTGTATTTTTATTTAAACTAACTTGTTTTCCCACTTCCCAGTATATTGAGGCACTGGTGACATAGCCAGGGCCTTACAGGTGCCCCCTGGGAAGGGTACATCACCAGTACCTTCTAGGGAGAGCTTGTTTTTAGCTGCAGGATATCAGTATGTAATGTCGCACAGGGCATGCCCAAAATGAGGCACAAACATCATCATGCATCTCATCTCACGCATGCACTGTACACATCTGTGAAAAAAGAACCCATTCTAATGAGATCTCGCAGGAAAGGCTTTTTTTCAGCATTGTTATGTGCGTTGGCGAGGCACAAACATCATCAGTGGACTGGCAGAGAATATGGAAAAAAATGGTCATGGGTTTTTGACCGGTGGGGGGACTAGAGAAACAGTGCAAGAAGGAGACAGGCTATTACTATTATATTTGTTCCATGGTAACTACAAGAAAATGCAGCACTTTTGTATCCATTGAAGTCAGTGTGTAATCTTTAATTCATGCTCTATGATCAAGTTCAAGTATGCGTGAAACGCGTTAAAGATTTTGTCTGAGACATATGCTGTGTGCCGATTGATGAATTAAAGATTACACATCGATTTCCAATTGATACAGGAGTGCTGTGTTTCCTTGTAGTTACAGTGTATTTAATGGCTGCTTGCGAGCTGGTGTATGCACCTTGTCAGCGGATCCGAGTGGACTGACCTGGAGTAGCACCTAGAACACGCACTACCTTTCTTAGTTTTAGTACATAGATTGTTGCTATATGGTGTGCACTGGGGATGCACCAATACCATTTTTTCAAGACCAAGTACCAGTATTTTCCCTCAGGTACTTGCCGATACCAATTACTGATACTTTTTCTTAAAGAGACATGTGACATTTTAGACTAATGATTTAAACTGTAACACAATCCATGATTATACTTGTTCTGATACAAAAAAATTAATAGAACCAAAACCGTATTTAACGGTGCTAAGAAAGGCTTCTCATTGCTCAGCTGACTGCACTGACCAACGAGTGCTCCCAATTTGTGAGGGTAATTAAAAATCCATAGCCCAGGGCTGCACTGGACGGCGGTATGGGGTATAGATCGTACACATATACCGGCAGAGGGGAAGAACCGTTCGCCAAAAGGTAAGTATAGCGGTGGGGTGGGAGAGTCGGCCAGATTTAAGCGGGTAATTCCATTTTCCCAAATTACTTGGGAAAGTTAACTTCCTCTGTAATGTGCATTGTGCATGTTAGAGAGCTCTGCTACCCAACTACCACAGTTTTAGCACACAGTGGAATGAGGGCAGCACTCACACCCAGTGCCCTACGCATGCATTTATTCGCACACAGAAGGCGAGGGGTTGGGTTGCTTTTTATTTTAATTTGTATTTATTTTATTTTTAATTTTTTTCACCTTTTTTATCACATTTTTTTAACTTTATTTTATATCTTTGTAGTTTTAATTATTTGTATCACATTTTTTACATTTTTATTTTATTTTGTATTTTTT
>NW_017308064.1:54718-68557 GCF_000935625.1 Nanorana parkeri
TATATTATTATTATACAGGATTTATACAGTGCCAACAGTTTGCGCAGCGCTTTACAATACAGTATGTATGTACAGTACAATATGTACAGTATGTACATATATACCATGTTTCCCCGAAAATAAGACAGTGTCTTATATTTTTTTGGGCTCAAAAAAACACACTATGTCTTATTTTCGGGATAGGTCTTATTTTTTTTTAATGTACAACAATCCACACTTATTCATGTACAACAGTCTACATGTATTCATGTACAAAAATATGGTGGTCAGGGCAATCAGGGGTGCCGTACCTTTCCAAGAGCAATTTGCTAACCAATCGATGGCCAGAATGAGCGAAGCGCGCTTTCACTATCGATTCCTCACAGGCGGAGTGCATTTGGTATCACTCCGCCTGTGACAGGAGCCGGCGCTATAGATGAAGCATTGGCTTATGCGGCTCTGCTCCCTCCGGTGCCGCCTCGCTTCCTCTAGCGCTGGCTTTGTTGGCACCGCGACTCTTCAAGTTCCCCCTTATGCCACCACCGGCCCTGGGAATGGTCACAACTAGGTCTTATTTTCGGGGTAGGTCTTATATTTTATCAATTTCCAAAAATAGTACTAGGTCTTATTTTCGGGGTAGGTCTTATTTTTGGGGAAACAGGGTATATAAATATATATATATACACATACAAATATAAGTGCAAAAATATAAATGTATGAACTCTTAGTGCATGAAGTGAAAAAATTCCTCATAGAGAATATATACTTATGTAAGTTCATAAAAGTCCAGAAACGTATATCATATCCAATGTGTAATCCATAATAGATGAGTGAAAATAAGTAATAATGTATCCAACATGTGTAAAAAAAAGAATCCCAAAAGTGCTTGATGATCTTTCCAAAGACTGTGCAGATTTGACATTATTCTCTTATAAACAACTAGATGCATGGTGCCGATTAAAGTGTAACTGCTCCCCCTGATAGTCAGTCTTACTGACCTGGCTTTTGTCTGTCACTTAAGCGAGTAGAGTCACACAAGTGCACAAGGTGACAGCGTCTCTGGAGACACAGGAAGGCAGAGAACACTGGAGGCACAGGAACTCAGCAGCACTGAAACACAAAATCACCGGAGCACAGGGATAAAAGGAAAAACATGGGATAGAGCCTAGGGTAAGGAATAGAACCTATTGAGGTGAATTGACCAGGTGAGCAGGGGACTGGCCATGTAACTACTAGATATATCAACCAGTAGGTGAGATCTGCAGCTGATCTATGATAATATATATTTCTGGAACTATCTGGGTGTGACCCTAAGTAGACGTATTTCATCCCCCTTGAAAATGTAGCCCTCCCAATTAATTCCAGTGTTTGATATGCCTCATTTGAAGTGTTTTGTTGCTAAGAAAGATATTCTTCAATAAATGCATTGAACACTGTGATACACTGTCTAAAAAAGTATGTTTAATTTTATTATGTGCTTTCAGTGACTAAAGATAATTTACTTGACATATATATTGCCATGCCTACAGCTGGATAGAGTTTCTCCCTTCCAGGAGCCAAACTAGTCACCTAACTAGTCGATATTGATGTATAGTGACAGAATATGTCCAGAAGCGATCAGGGAAGTATTGTACAGATCCTGGACTCACCTTCCCCATCTGTCTTGCTTCACTGAGTCCAATCAGAAGAAGCATGATAATTGATGAAGCACGCTAATGTTGACATTAGTCACAGAAATGTTTGCACTTTTCATGAGAAAAATTAATACATTTCATATAAACACAGAAATTATAACCTGGAGAATGGTGGTGACTGTTTAATAGTGGGGATTTTTTTCTGGAAAATCTGCAGCAAATTTTCATAAATGGTGCTGAATATACAAGGTCAGACATTTTAAGAAATGACAGACACAGGAGCTGACAGGGACTGTAGAGAAAATGACCAAGCTGCGGCTGGGATTTTACTTGGCAGCCAGTGCACATATACAAGATCAAATACGCACCAGGCATTCAGCCCTCCGAACAAGCAGATGCTGGGAATTTATAATAGCAATTGCGAGTGTTTGAACTTCAACGGAATATATTTGACGCACTTTGCGCCAGATTTATGTTGCAACTGTGTAATGTTCATAAATGAGGTTTAATAGACTCCATGAAAGAAGTCTCGTAACTCCAGGCACAAAGCTTAACTGTCGCTTCTTGAAGAAGTGGTCATGGGGACTTTTTAAGTTGCGATTGTTTTGTTAGGTGATGCTCCACTTTCAGACAGCCGCAGGACAAGTACAGATGAATACAGGCGCAAAACACGTGCAATTGGAACACTAGTGCAAGCTCAGGTCAAAACAGGACACATGTTAAAAGACAGATTTTAAAAAATTGTCTAAGAGGCTAAAACTGTTGCAATTGCTTTGATAAACCCCCCTTTGTGTTTTGTTGTGTGCGGTGTTCTCCAAAAGTGCAGGTATGTTTTTTCATGTGATGAGGCTTGTTGAAGTGAGCTGCCCCCCACCTTCCTACAGCTAAAAATCCTAGAAGCATGCAGCTTGGCATACTAGTCTAAAAACATGCCTAAGTAAAAGAAAACAACTTGTATTTTTATTTAAACTAACTTGTTTTCCCACTTCCCAGTATATTGAGGCACTGGTGACATAGCCAGGGCCTTACAGGTGCCCCCTGGGAAGGGTACATCACCAGTACCTTCTAGGGAGAGCTTGTTTTTAGCTGCAGGATATCAGTATGTAATGTCGCACAGGGCATGCCCAAAATGAGGCACAAACATCATCATGCATCTCATCTCACGCATGCACTGTACACATCTGTGAAAAAAGAACCCATTCTAATGAGATCTCGCAGGAAAGGCTTTTTTTCAGCATTGTTATGTGCGTTGGCGAGGCACAAACATCATCAGTGGACTGGCAGAGAATATGGAAAAAAATGGTCATGGGTTTTTGACCGGTGGGGGGACTAGAGAAACAGTGCAAGAAGGAGACAGGCTATTACTATTATATTTGTTCCATGGTAACTACAAGAAAATGCAGCACTTTTGTATCCATTGAAGTCAGTGTGTAATCTTTAATTCATGCTCTATGATCAAGTTCAAGTATGCGTGAAACGCGTTAAAGATTTTGTCTGAGACATATGCTGTGTGCCGATTGATGAATTAAAGATTACACATCGATTTCCAATTGATACAGGAGTGCTGTGTTTCCTTGTAGTTACAGTGTATTTAATGGCTGCTTGCGAGCTGGTGTATGCACCTTGTCAGCGGATCCGAGTGGACTGACCTGGAGTAGCACCTAGAACACGCACTACCTTTCTTAGTTTTAGTACATAGATTGTTGCTATATGGTGTGCACTGGGGATGCACCAATACCATTTTTTCAAGACCAAGTACCAGTATTTTCCCTCAGGTACTTGCCGATACCAATTACTGATACTTTTTCTTAAAGAGACATGTGACATTTTAGACTAATGATTTAAACTGTAACACAATCCATGATTATACTTGTTCTGATACAAAAAAATTAATAGAACCAAAACCGTATTTAACGGTGCTAAGAAAGGCTTCTCATTGCTCAGCTGACTGCACTGACCAACGAGTGCTCCCAATTTGTGAGGGTAATTAAAAATCCATAGCCCAGGGCTGCACTGGACGGCGGTATGGGGTATAGATCGTACACATATACCGGCAGAGGGGAAGAACCGTTCGCCAAAAGGTAAGTATAGCGGTGGGGTGGGAGAGTCGGCCAGATTTAAGCGGGTAATTCCATTTTCCCAAATTACTTGGGAAAGTTAACTTCCTCTGTAATGTGCATTGTGCATGTTAGAGAGCTCTGCTACCCAACTACCACAGTTTTAGCACACAGTGGAATGAGGGCAGCACTCACACCCAGTGCCCTACGCATGCATTTATTCGCACACAGAAGGCGAGGGGTTGGGTTGCTTTTTATTTTAATTTGTATTTATTTTATTTTTAATTTTTTTCACCTTTTTTATCACATTTTTTTAACTTTATTTTATATCTTTGTAGTTTTAATTATTTGTATCACATTTTTTACATTTTTATTTTATTTTGTATTTTTTTTTATTTTTATATTTTTTTTACATTTTTTAAATTTTATTATTTTTTATTTGTCAACACTTTTTTTCACTTAAACTTTATTGGTATCACATATGCGAACAGAAATGTGCTCTATCTTCTGTACAGCTCAGGTTGTGACAGCGTACATTGGAAGCGCCGTGTATTCAACAGTGACACACTGTGTCACTGATCACAGAGCAGAGCGGAGAACAGATATTCTCTGCTCTGCTCCCTGGTCTCCATTCTAGAGGCATCTGCTGTGGTCCTGGGTGCCCCAGAAGAGTAGGGGAGTCCGAAAACCACGGCCGGGATGGGGGGGCGGCGCCTAAGGGGATAGACCTTGCGGGGGGGCGGACGAGAAGGCTGCTGTACAAGTCATAGCTTGTGCAAGAAAAGAGAAGCCCAAAGCTACTTATTTTCGGGGTAGGTCTTATATTTTAGCAATTCCCAAAAATAATACTAGGTCTTATTTTTGGGGAAACAGAGTATTTAAAAATTGAAAGCACCAGCATCAGCACTATGTATCGAGGCATTTTCACGAGTACAAGTACTTATACAAATGCCCTGTATCGGCACCTCTAACAATACTAGTATCAGTGCATCCCCAGTGTGCATGTGTATATATGCATATATTATATACTACAGGGCCTCTGCATTCATAGTACAGTATATATGTTTGTTTGGAGATGTAATCCTTTTTTGTGCAAAACATTCAGATTTAACAATGTGTGTGCAAAAATGTTCAGCTTATGTAGAGTGATAACTGTTGACAATAAAAAGCTTGATATTATCTTATAAATAATGTTCAAATCCCATGACCACTAAAATACATTCAACAAACCAATCAATGAAGGTTTAATCAACAGTGGGATAATGCAGCACATTTTCCAGAATGCCTTGCACTCATATTCAAATTAAGGGGTGGGGAGAGAGGTGCACTTCAATGCACTGTGCTACGCTGAAAAACAAACCGTATATTAACAAGTGCATAGTTGTGAATAGAACCGAAATCATTTTTCGCAAGTGGCAGCTGGCTGCTGTGGAAAGTAAAGCACTGCTTGCTGCTGAAATGTTAGGTACTGCAGATCTAGCTCAAAGTCTTATAATGTATATTGCAAAACATCGCCATCTAGTGACTGTTCTGGAAAATATTTTTTTTAGTATGCTAAATAAATTGTGGGCCTGGTTTATCAAGCTGCATTATGTACACTAAGAATTTACTAAATTCTGGGTTGTCTCCCTGTGGGCACCTTGTTTCCTGGGAGACTCTGAGGATGGGAACAGAGCCAGCGGGACAACAAGTGGCAGGAGTGCCAGTGGTGTTGAGCACCGTGCAAGCCGTAATCCGATGGGCAATCCGAGGTCAGATTCCAAGCAGGCAATTCCAGTACAAAAGGGGTCAGGCAGAAGAATGGTCAAATAACAGTTCCGAGGTCAAGGCAGGCAGAATTCAAGGTTAATCGAGGAAGTCCGGGTCACAAGGATCAAGCAAGATATCAACAAACTGGAACAAGGATTAGCTGACAATAAACCAGCAGCATGGTGGTACTGCTGCTGGGTTTATATAGGGCCAGTGATGTCATTTCCTGTGCGCCATCATGGCAGATTTTCATGCTGACGGATTACTGCTTCTGCGCATGCGAGGGATGGCGCATCTTCTTCCGCGCAGGTTACTGTTTCTGCGCATCTTCTTCCGCACAGGTTACTGTTTCTGCGCATGCGCGGAATGGCGCGTTCCCGAGCAGCGTGGGAACGCGCAGGCCGCACATGCGCAGATGGCGGGGATCCATTACAGGTGGTCATAATAATCTGGTCACTCAGTGTATATCTGAGCAGATGCAAATGTCGGTTCCATGCAGGCTGAACAGCAGGAAGGAGCAATTCTACTGAACGAGAGCAGAGGGTTACATCCACTTAATGGCATGACAAGCTGGGTAATTTCTGATGCTTTAAAGAGAACTAAAGCCAAACCTTTTTTTAGTTCCCTTTAGGGTCACTATGTAATCCTGTGACCTAAACTCAGCATATAGCAGGCTATTGGCCGCCATATGCTGACAGCGCAGAGCTATGCTACACCTTGGACTGATCCTGACAATATTGTCAGGATCCACCCTGCTGCCTGATTGATAGCTGGCTCTGCCTCTCTAGAGACACAGCCAGCTGTGACTACCCCTTCCCCTGTCTGTTTCTCCAATGAGCGATGAAGGAACAGAGAGGGGATGGGAATCCCTGCGGGGAGCAATGACTGTCAGTCACCCCTCTCTGCAGTTAGAAGATTGGGAACTGAGTGCTCAGTGGTTTGCTCAGTTCTTGATCTATAGAGCCAACGTGTGAGAGTGCAGTGTCCCCGCTGGCTCTAAGTATTGGGATAAGTATATTTTACTCTCCCAATACTTAAAAAAAAAAATTGAGTAAATGTCACAGAATGAATTTAAAGCAAAGCTGTACAGATATATAAAGGCTACCACTACTCATCTGTGTGTATAAAAAAGTTGAATGTCACTTCCATAGGCTGTCAAATCCCTGCGTTACGATGTCCTCTCCCTCTTTACCACTGTTTAAACTGAAGATGTCAGTTTACCACTGACATCATCATACTAACTAAGGGATATGGCAGGCCATGAAGTTTGGTGGGAAAATGGCATGATCTGTGGAGCCAATCGGGGACAAGCATTGAAATGTTTTATGCAAAATAGTTGCTTAAATAGTGCTGCTTGTATACTGCTTTTTGTTGTTAAGGCCTTATAATATTTACTATTGGGTGCTCCTTCTTTTTTTTCTACACCTGTGTAAAAAGACAACTCAGCTGCATTACTAGATCAATTGTATTTGGATAAGTCAGGAATATTGTGCTAGATAATATTCTAAAGCAAGTGAGACCTTCTTATCATATTGAGGGACTATACATCATGGGTTATTTCCTGTCTATGGAAGGTACATGTTTTGCATAGAGTCCTAATGAATAAAGAATTATTTGGAGTGGAAATGTGATTAGATATCATATGTATTTTCTGGAATTGTTAAAGGATTACTAAAGGCTGGGCATTTTTTTTACCTTAACCACTTCAAGGCCAGGTGTTTAGACGCCCTTCTTGGCCAGGCCATTTTTCAGTATTCAGCGCTGCGGTACTTTGATTGACGTTTATTCCGTGTACTGAAATGAATTTTATACCATTTTTTGGGGACAGATAGAGCTTTCTTTTGGTGGTATTTAATTAACACTGTGGTTTTTATTTTTTACTATATTAAGGAAAAATTATTGAAAATATTGGGGAAAAAAAGTTTTTGTTTCATTATATTAGGAAGCAATGATTATTACCCATATTTTTGTTAAAATATAAAAGACGGGGTCACGTCGGGTAAATAGACACCAAACATGTCATGCTTTAAAATTGCGCGCACCCGCGAAATCGCAAAAAACTACCATACCCAAAATTGACCATAGGCAACGCTTTAAACTTTTTTAGCGCTCATCAGTTTAGTGTTATCAGTGATTGATAGCCCTAGAACTATTGCTCTCATTCCGACGTTCACGACGATATGTAACATGTGCGGCGTAATGGGCGAAATCGTCGTTTTCACATGTATGCGCACCCGACGCCTGTTTGCATGCGTATGTATGGGGGAGACTTTAAAAAAATTAAAAAAATGTAATTCTTTTTTATTTTGTAACTTTACATTTTTGGGGGGAAACTTACATTTTTTTTCCACTTAACTTTATTGCTATCACGTAGGGGGCTAAGAAAACCCCCTTATGTGATAGCAAAATATGTGACAGGTCCTCTTTATGGAGACATCAGGGGTCTCCAAGACCCCTAATGTCACCTAGGACCCCCCTGAAGAAGCTGATGAAGCAGATTACAATGGCCGGCCAGGAAGTGGTTAATACATTCTCTGCATTAAGGTAAAAAACGCCGAGTACCTTTCAGGGTCCCCCGTCCCCCCACACTTACCTGTCAGCGCCGCTGGTCACCGCCACCGATACCCGGAGTGATCTTTCTGGTTGTGGGGGAGCAGACTCTGGCATCAATCAACCTGTTGGGCGGAGAGGAGGGGCGTGTTGGGCAGAGTCGAGGGGCATGGCCTGTCACAGGGCTGTGTGTGTCTATGAATGCACACAGCCACTTGCAGGCACGGCTGGGAATGAGCACGCACGGGTGCCTCCATAGCAGGCGCGTGGCTGATGAAAGCACCCTTGCAGGGGGCGGGGATAGAGGGCTGCAAGGCCCCACTAGGGAACAAGGAAATTAATATTTATATTGAAAAACAACAAAGGATTTCTACAAGTATGGGCCTTCTATTTATAAAAATAAAAAACACATGAAGCTTTAATATCACTTTAAGATATTGTTCTGCCTCCCCAGTCTAAGCATTGCAAGTGTGATCTCTGTAATTTACAGTTTTGGCGAGATGGCAGCAACTCACAATCTCAGATGTATTGGCAGGCAGTAGACTCAATCCAGGTGACACCTTGACGATCATTGAGAAGTTTAATTAAATCTGTGCAGATCTCTACAACAGGGAACATAGGGTATGTCAAAATATTATACTGTGATGCACTTAGCAAAAAACATGTGGCTGAGATGCAGCCTGGAACATAATAAGGAAAGGTGGAGCTATCTTCATAGAGGAAAACTGAAATATGGGGAAGAGGGGGGTGGAAACAAATGCCAGAGACAGATAAAGAAAATAATCTTTGATGGCATATCACAATGCATGTGCAATGTGACATTTGGATTTTATTGAACATAGGTTTTTTTTTATATTATTATTTACACAAATATTCTGTTTATAGTTGCTTATTTTGCATTGTATACCTTACAATTGGTAATGGAGACACAGTAGCTTTATGTATATCTTTTGTAACATGAATGGAGACATCCATCAGTCTGTAGCAATTTGTGGTCCCCAATAACTGCACAAGTGCATTGCAGCACAGAAAGTAATCGATTATGGCTCCTGGCAGTGAGGCATCAAATTAAACAGTCACAAGAAGCAGATGCCTTCCTTGCATCATTTGTCTGTAATTATAGTGTAGGATGCAGAGAAACTGAACAGTTTTTACTGGTATGAGTCTGTGATGACCGCATCGAAGAGCAAAGACTGTTCAGTTTCTTATGCCACCAAACCCTATTGACCTAATTTGCTCCTGCTGTAAAGAACAGCCACTGGGAAGAAAACTTCTACTATAAAGCATTGCCTTGTATAAGTGATTCAGTTCATTGATTTGGAATGTAGTGCTTGTTTTAAAGCTCTATAAAAGTTACAGAAATAGGTGAGATATTCTAAACTTTTTATATATTATTTTGTATACATTACACAACTTGTAGAATTACAATTTTCCCTTGTTTGTTTACCAGCTTCTCATTGTATTGCAATAGATTTATTTTTACCATCTTGTCTTGATCTGTACTGTAACTGTAATGTCTTCCTTATATTGTAAAGCACTGTGCAGACTACATAAATCCTGAATTATAATAATAATTCTAGCATTGTATCTCCTATTTAACACACTCAGACTCTCTGATCAAAACTGTAAATACGCATTACTCATAATGAATCATTACTCATAATGAATCATTACTCATTATGATTAAACAGACTCTTAAAATAGAAACTACTTAAGTTTCAGTTTACTTATTTTTTTAATTATACATTTTAAATTGATGTTTTATATTGTTTTATATGAGTTTTACTATTCATATACATATCTATTTTTCATACTCTGCTTCTCATATGTTGGTACTGCAAGAATTTGAATAAAAAATGGAAAATTATTTTCTACACTCTGAGCATCACACGAAAATTGCCTGATCATCTTGTTCCTGTTGTGCAACAACAGACAGCTTAAGTGTAAGAGGTCTTGCACAAATATAGTAAGTAATAATGTCAGACCTAAAAAGATGTGTAGTTTAAGTTTGGAGGTTACTGGTGTCACTGTGCTGATATGTATACATTACATTATTATCTATATATATATATACACTGAGTGGGCAGATTATTATGACCACCTGACGTTTGTAGGCAAATTACCGTATTTTTCGCTCCATAAGACGCACTTTTTTCCCCCCAAAAGGAGGGGGAAAATGTGCCTGCGTCTTATGGAGCGAATCCCGACGCCCGAGACATGCAGTTTCGGGCGCCGGGCGAGTAGTAGGAGCCACTGCTCGTTTAATACGAGTGATCTAATGAGGTCACTCGTATTAAAGCCGAGCAGCGGCGGCGGCGATCGTATTCAGCAGTAGGAGCCACTGCTCGTTTAATACGAGTGATCTAATGAGATCACTCGTATTAAAACCGAGCAGCGGCGACGATGGAGATCACCATAGAGCAGACGAAGAACGGACTTTCTTCGTCTGCTCTGTGTGATCACTGAGACCGTGGCGCTGTAATCACAGCGCCACCTGTCTCAGCGGTCACTAACTGCAGCTTCTGTCACAGTTTCTGTCATAAAAGCTGTGACAGAAGCTACAGTGTACAGTCTGTCGAGTGCTCCATAAGGCGCGCCGGACCTCCCTGCATCCTATGGTCCGGTGCGTCTTATGGACCGCAAAATACGGTAGCTATAATTAGCTATAATTTCGCGCTGAAGTTGCTAGAGGGCCAGACCATTATAAATAGGGATGCAGGTTGTTTACCACGACAGTAGAAGTGATTTTTTTCTGAAGATATGGGTAAACAACGCGATTTAACAGCCTTTGAACGTGGGATGATTGTTGGTGCTCGGAGCCATGGAGCGAGTATCAGCAAAACAGCAGAATTGTTAAATGTTCAAGAGCAGCTGTTGTTTAAGTGTTTAAAGACTGGAGTGTCAGCCGAAAATGTGGGTCTGTACGTGCGAATTGTGGCCGTCAGCGACTAGTCAATGTTAGGGCAGAACGGAGAGTGGCAAGACTGGTACAAGACAACAGAAGTGCAACAGTGCAGTGTCAGATTCCTCGCATCACCTTTCAACATCTCGTGGAGTCACGAGGCGGCCCAACGAAGTACTGATTGGGTGGACTTAATGTGATCCCAGTTTGCCCAAAGCATGTGCAAAACTGTAGGTGACACACAACGCTCCCTGCCCAATCAGCTGTGGTCTGGGTCAGGAAGAGGGGGTGTCAAGATGGGGGTGTCCCTGACAGTTTTGCGCATGCTTTGGCAAACTCGGTTTGCACCAAGCCCACACACTACTGGGTAAAATTCTCAGTACCTGTTTTCATTCTGTATGGACACTTCATGGTGGTACATCTCGTTTTCCTCTGTGCGCTATTCACATGTTTAGTTGCACGTTACTAGCCATGCAATTTTCTTCATATATATTCCACTTCGATATAACAGTACTTTCAGTTCTTCCATGAAATCATCCCAGTTATTACCTTTGTATCACTTACCCTGCCTACTAGATTGTAAGCTCTCAGGAGCAGGGCCCTCCTACCTCCTGTACTGAAAGTGTATTGTTAAATGTTAGGGATGCACCGACACCGGTATCGAGTACCGATGCTTATATTTCGATACTCGTCGATACCGAATACCGATACTTCCGGTAGCATAGTGCCATCTTCCCGGGCAATCAGGAAGCCAACTCCATTCTGTTTAGCCGACTGGATGCTGATTGGCCGAGAAGCCGGCTTCCCAGCCAATCGGCATCGAGGCCTACCAAACAGATCTGACAATATGGTGACCCGACCCCCACCCTGCAGGCACCTAATTCCCCTCACATAGATCCTTAGCATTCTTTGACATACCAGTCCCTCGGCCAGCTAGGCAGACACCGATCTCCCGAATCTGCCCGCGTCTCTGTGTACAGCGCCCACGTGATCGGCCCTCAGCCTGCTACTGCGCATGCGCAGACTGTCCAGCGCTCTCATTCAGAAATCCTGTGCATGCGCAGTAGCATGGTGAGCGCCAGTCACGTGAGCGCTGTAAACCCAGGAGACGAAAGATCTGGCCGAGGGACTGGTACGTTAAAGATCGCTAAGAATCTATGTGAGTGGAATTAAGTGCCTGCAGGGTGGGGGTCAGTCGCTATATTATCAGATTTGTTTGCCCGGCTCGACACTGATTGGCTGGGAAATCGGCTTCCCGGCTAATCAGCATCAAGCCGACCAAACAGCAAGGAGACAGCTTCCCAGCTCCATCTTTCCTCGTGGCACTGCTGGTCAGAGGAAATCTCCCTCTGACCGTAAGTTTTAGTATCGGGAAAGGTATCGGAGCATTTGGGCGAGTACTAGTACTCCCCCTAATACTCGGTATCGACACATCGGCGGTATATTAGTATCGGTATCGGTGCATCCCTATTAAATGTATTGTCTTTCTCATTTTTGTAAAGTGCTGTGCAAACTGTTGGCGCTATATAAATCCTGTATAATAATAATAATTATGCACACCAAATTCTTTCCCACCTCAGAAGCCTGCTTATGAAATAGTCACACTATAATGTATTTATGTTTACATCTCGCATTACTTTACTAAATGGACCTAGAATCTCAATTTTCATATTCCCTCTCCCCTGGCTGGTGAAAATCGTTCACTTCTCCGGTCTAGAACCACTCTGCGCCAAGATAAACAGTAAACCTGCCCATAACAAATATGGCGGCGCTCCGTCCATCCATGCTGGATCACATGACTCACAGTCCCTCCCCATGTCGTATGATTGAGCCGTGACGTAGGGAGAGGGGTGATTCCTTCATTCTCACAACAAACCTCAGATGAGAGTGATTGGTGCAGAGCATTGGAGCGGAACTTGGTGACTGCGGGAGAGATCGGTGTGACAGGGCGAGGATGGCGGACGGAGAGCTGGCGATCCCCTCCTCGGACAAAGGGCTGGGACTGATCGGCAGCCTGAGAGCGGCCGCCTGGTCTCTTGTGTACGTACCAGCGAGGCAGCTAGAAAGAGAGTGAGTGAGCTCCTTGTCTCCCCGCTTCCCCTCTGCTGAGCACCGGCGAGGGTCCGCTCCACCCTGTGACCTCTGTCCGTGTAGTGTCAGGTCGTACACAGGGAGGGGGTGGGGCTGACCTCTTACCAGGCATGTTGGGTGTTGTAGTCCCTTTTATCAGAGCACAGTTGTACTGTTACTGCCTGACCTCTTCTACTAATCTGTGTTGGGGTGACTGGGGGTCTGTTAACCCTCTGCAATGCTATAATCTTCCCCAAACTTGAAGGTGCTCATACACGCCAGCAATTTGTATTTCATTGCCTTGGAATGCTCAGCTCCGGCCTCCACAACTTCTCCAGAAGCGATGTGTGTCATTTTCTAACTTGCTTGATGGTGACGCTGATGTTGAGCCACCTCCAGATCTGAGCGGTTTGGAGTGATGGGCTCGCTCCTCAGAGATGCATGTTATGTTAATGTCATGTATGGGCCATGATTGCTTTATTGTGGCCCCAATAGACTTCTTATGTCATTCCTAACAATCCTCTACTCTGCCTAGTAACCGGCTTTCCATTGGCTAAAACAAATTGCCCAAGCATGCAAAAGTGTGTAGAGGTGCCCAAATTACCACCAAAGATGCAGACCGTTAACTGAATGTAGCTATGGATGTTCCTTGTCATCTGTTGTGTTAGATTCAGTGGTGTCGCACCACTATTGGACATGCCGCTGAGCCCTTCCTTGGAGTCCCAAGTAGCTTGTTCCCCATTGTTCTAGGGCAGAGGGTGACGGCACTATAAAACTAGGCTGGACAGATCCTAGGAGCCAGGTCGCAATGCTCCTTAAAGAAAAAATTATTGACCCTTGCAGTGGGACTACCCCCCCCCCCCCCCCACATACCACTGCTGCAGCCCGTTGTACCATC
>NW_017308064.1:71332-117088 GCF_000935625.1 Nanorana parkeri
GCGCACCCCCCCCCCCCCCCCTGCGATCTGTGATCGCAGTGACTGTATATACAGACTAGAAACGTGATCAGGAGTTTACAAGTCTTGTGTATATACTGGAGAATGCTGGCGCTCTGTAAAGCTGATTATTATTCAGCTAAAGTTGTCATAGATGTCATGTAATAGAGGGAGATCAGCTACAATCATTACCCGTGTATAGCCAGAAAAACAAAAACAGCATAAAGTCAGTTTGCCTGAAAACCTTTTAATTACTGTAAATTAATTCAATTAATGTTTAACATTTGTTTGTGGTGAATATTGTTTTCATTCTGGTCTGGCTAATCCACGGCGTACATACTTCTACATCACCGTCGCAGGTTATGTAAGAAATATTTTGGTACTATGTATATTTAACATTTTTGTTTTATTTTGGGGATAGATGATCTTATTATTCATGTTTCCCCCTTTCGTTCTGGTCTGGTTCATTCATGGAGTATATCCCTTTTTATATCGCTGTCACATAGAAATGTTTTGGTATCTTCAACACTAGTGTTGAAAAGATTGTTTTAAACCTGGAAAAGAAGAACCTAAATACTCCCCTTTCCCGCTGCCAGTGCCACTGGACACCGCTCCGTGGTGGTAACTGGTTCCTCCCTCTTGACTTTTACTACAGGATACAATAGTGAGCTGGTGGCTGGCTGGAGGCACAATTGATTGGGGGGGGGCAGAAAACTGACACTGCAGGAAGTGTCAGTTTTAGAAGACTTTATGGGACGATCGCCCTTAAAGTGACACTAAAGTCAGGAGTTAAACCTTAAAAATGCATTTGAGTACCTTTTACTATTAACAATACTGGGACCTTATTAGTGTATCACTCAACTGTGGATCCCTAAATTATCTCTGATCTCTGAATTGGTGCTGACACTGCCCTTCCTTCTGGAGGGTGGCTACTTTTCTTCCCCATGGTCCCTGTGTGTGTTGTAAAGTAGCCACCGCTCCAAGACCCCTCCCGTGAGGGACTACAAGTTCAACTACAATCTCAGATTTAGTTTACCAGTTTAATTGTATTGAGTTTGTAGTCCATCACGGGAGTAATCTTGGAGTGGTGACTACTTTACAACACACACACACAGGGACCATAGGGAACAAAAGTAGCCACCCTCCAGAAGGAAGGACAGTGTCAGCACCAATTCAGAGATGATTTGAGGATCTACAGCTGAGTGATACAAAATAAGATACATTTTGAGAGATAATATTCCTAAAGTCATGGTCATTCCCATTTCTGACAGATGCCACTGGAACAAGTGTGCCCATTGGAAGATATCCCCTCCACAACTTTTCTTCGCAACTTCTGTTGTGTTGAAAATGGTCACCAAGGCCAGTTTAGATCTAACAGGGTTGACAATTAAACAAAACTCCACTCCTTTTATACAGTACATGTGTAAAAATAAATAATAACAAAGTAAATTTCTTTGGTTTAGATAACCATTTTCCTTTTGGTGTTTTGTATATTAGTTAGAGCTGCAGCTAACGATTATTTTAAAAATCGATTAGTTAGCCGATTATTAACAGGCTTTCCGATCAGGGCCGTCTGTCAGTTTTTCAGGTAGACTTGATTGGAAGCCCAATTTTAGTGTATGGGCAACTGTATCAAAACAGACAGGCACCTTGTTACCCCTGGCTTTGGCCAGGTCCGGAAAAACAAACTGATCAGGGATCCATTTTGCTGGACCTGATCATTCCGGATATGGGGTAACCGGATGTAAACAGACATCAGTTTAAATCTGTCTGCCCATACACCAATATGGGTTTGGTAATGTCAGTTTTTTCCTCCATCCTCAACAGTGCACGGATCCCTTTTTGACCAGACCTTGTGAAAGGGGCCTAAGGCTATTTAGCATTTCCTATACTCATCAGTGCCATCTCTGGGTACTAGCACCATGTAAATGGCATCCGTCCGGCATATTTTTGTAAATTACTCCTCCCCCCGCCCCCCCTAGAGAAATCCTTAGAGGTTAGGTACCTGCTGTCATTTTTTAAGCAGCATTGACTACCTGGCTCCTGGCATTGGTCTAGCTCTGATTTAGAGGATACTTGGCTTTTATTGAAGAAGCAAGAAAGAATGTGACTGTGTGGGATGAAAAGTGAGCTTGCTATCTACCAGTGATGTGGAGCTGGTGGTCTAGGATAATGCAATTTTTAGCTCTTTTTATATTTCATTGTCTTCCTGAGGGATTGTTGTGCAGGTGACTAGCAATGTGCCTTTTATGTCGGCCTGTCATGATGCCTCACTTGCTGAGTGCTGACTAAGCCATTTAAACACATACCTCGGCTGTGCTTCGTGACTGAATAAATCGCTGGAATGCCTGAGTGCTCAAACAAGGCGCTTTTGTGCACAGTCACTTGTTTATGTAATTTTCAGTGATGCAGAAAGGTGGAGGATATTGGAGGTACACTGCAATATTTGTCAAGATGAATTACTTATGGATGATCAATTTCACTCGTTCTTGTCAAATCAATTTCTGTTTAGTAATGTAATTTTGGCACTCTGGCAGATTCCAACAATCATAGTAGTGTCAGGAGAGAAATATGGAGGCTTCTGTTGATGAACTCTTCCAGCGTCAGTACTTTGTGTCGCTGACCTAGAATATGTATTCAGATAATGATATTTGACTTGGCTTGCATACCTGTTCCTAGCAAGTAATGCCGGGTATTTAGCATTTTCATAAGTTGTTAAAGGAGATGGCTACAGGAGATAAGCAGTCTTTACAAAGGTGGGGATATTTGCCCTTTCTGTTAAAGAAGTCCCGGAATTTAAAAAAATAGCTCTTGCAGTGGTGCTACACCCACACTTCATGGGTTAAGTGCTCGCTTTGTCTACAGGGCTCAAATAAAGCTGATATACTTTGCCAAGTAATCTTCCAGGACAGCATCTGAGAGATAGTCTCCTCCCACCTGAAACAGGAACACATCACATACACCAAATAAAAGGGCGCTTACCCCCAGCATGCCTCAGTTATTTGTGTTTCCTCAGCCTAAACAGGAGCATGGGAAATGTTTGTTATTTTTAGCCCTGCGTGCACGTGGCAGGGGCTTACTGCTCGGACATCTCCTTAACAGGGCCAGCGGCTTGGGGGGGGTGTCTGAGCAAGATTCCTAGGGCAGTCCCCATCCTGTCCTACCCTTATGGGTGAAGGCCTCTTTTAAGAAGGCAACCATCCTCCGTTTGTGACGGTTCCAGCTGAGCTTTTCCCCGGCCAAACAGGTATTAGCTGCCCTCGGGGCCATGGTGTATCAGAGAGAGGGACTCTGATGCTGGCCCTCCCGGCTCAGTCAGGGTGGGGACCCCCCTTCTTCCTCTCCGCTGCCCCTCGGCATCCTCACTTCTACTGCAAGTCAATGGACCTTAGGCAATTCAAGTCAGCAGTCCTTGGACCACCAGAGCCCAAGGGAGAAGAAGCTGTGGGGACCAACCTAGCAGGCTAGTGGAACCGAGGAGCAGGTGAGTATATCTGCTTTCATTGAGTCCCCATATTTCAGGCATTAGAGTATAGTGGCGGTACTGCACATGCTTTAGATACCGCCGCCATATTGTGAAGTGACATTTAAAACAGTTCCGTAGAACATAGCAACTCTAGCGATAGAGAAGAATACCTGGGTAGTCTCCAAACTGTGACCACTAACCAAGCTCCAGCATTGTCGTGATGAAAGGGGATTGAGCCACATGCTCCCCCATACCCTGACGTACAAGGTATGTCACTTCACACATCCCCGGTGAACAAGTTGCTGTGAAAGCTGACAATGAAGTGAAAATTTGTATAGGCAAAACACTGGTTTACTTTAAGCTGCTGTACTGATTTTATATCGCCTTTGTGAAACTGTGCCCTCACGTGATATATGTGCAGTTCTGATGGCCAGTGGAACATGAATGCTTGTAAGATTATGACTTATCATTAAAAAGCCTATGACCTACATACATGTATTTGTACATTCTAGCCTTGGAATTTCATAGCTAGTGCTAAAAACAGAAGAGAGAAAGTTGAGTAATCATATGAGCATAAGATATAGCTTGTTATTGATGTAGTTGAGCCAGTTTTAATCTCTCTGTTGCAAGGTTTCAACTAGAGGTGCACCGAAATGGAAATTTCAAAACCGAAACCGAAAATGTTTTTTTCATTTAAATTTTTTTTTTAATTTTTTATAGACTTTTTAAAACATTTTTTAATTTATTTTTATTTGTTTTATTAAATATTTTACATTTTTACTTTACTTTTCAGACCCCTGATATTTCCCTTTTTAATATAGCAAAAGAGATAGAGTACACAAAGCCCTCTATCTCTTTTTCTGTATCCCCAGTTATCAATGAACAGGAATCCTCTGAGTGTTCCTGTTCATTCATAACTTGAGAACATTGTGTGTTTACTATAACCACAATCATGAATGAACAGGAGGTGATGTAGATCACTTCCCATTCATTCATAATTGAGGATATAGTAAACATACTATGTCCTCAATCATCTACAAACACTTAGCAATTGCTGAGTGTTTGTACCTCGCTCTCCTCTCTGACACGCTGTCACAGGAGGCTGAGCGAGTGGTGTACAGAGGACAGCTCAGCCTCCTGCGACAGCACGCCCTGGCTCCACCCACACACCGCTCTGCCGGACTGTGATAGGAGGCTGAGCGGTGTGGGAGGAGAGACGCCGGCCGCTCACAGCCCTGCTTGGCCGGCTGTCAGTTTCTCTCCTCCCCGCTGGGACCAGGGAGCAGCGCCCAGCGGGGAGGAAAGAAACCAGGGATGCACCGACATCGGCAGGAAAGTGGCACTTTCGGCATTTAGCCAAAAGTGCCATTTTCGGACGATATGTTTCGGCGGCCGATATATCGGTGCATCCCTAGTTTCAAACAATGAATGTTGAATGAAAGGTAAAAGTGTAATTTAAAGAGAAGCCTTGATTTTTTGTGTGTACACTTGTAGGTTTTTAAACTTTTTGTGTTTTGTTAACATATATATTTTTAATAATAAACATGCATTTAATAAGTGACATTAGATTCCCAGGGCACCGTGGGCTAGCCAAAGACAGTGCAGCTGATGCCTGTTTGGAGGCGCCATATGTCTGATTGAACATTATATCTGAGTCCAGTAAGCAATGAGTTACTGCGATAAGTTACTTGTGTGCGTATAAACTGGGGCTTGAGACATTGAGGTCTGTAAACGGGCTTTTTACAGCAGGTTATAAAGAGTAAACAAGTGAAAAAGAGCCTAGCGCTTACTCAGCTGGTTCGACTGGAGAGTTTGGATAAATTGAGTTTTTATTGCCTGATGGGGTGGTTCACTTTCGCCGCTGATCTTGATTACCATTGTTACTGGAACAGAAAGCAATAGGAAATACTGCATATTAAAGTTGTTGGTGGAACAAACAAGTAAATCTCTAATGGTGACAACTGACCTAAAGGGAATTTCTTCTCACTTTGGAGAGATTTGATCTAGCTTCCTGTTGTATCTTGGAGAAGGGAAGTAAAAGGAATGGGACAGACAAACTTTAAGAAGAACTTCACCCCATGTACTTCTTTTTTTTTTTCTTAAGGTGGTATTAAACTCGCCAAACTTTTTTTCTTTTCTTCTTATCAAGATCAATGAAATCTACATTGCCCAGCACAGTCTTCATGTTTTTTTTAAACCTCTGGCTACAACTACTTTTGCTTAATTTTCCCTGAACTTCCCGTACAGTAGCAGATGACAACGGACAGCACTGTCTGTCTAACAACTGTCCATCTACTAGCTTGGAGGAAGGAGGAGCAGGGGGAGAAGAGTGGCCTGCTGTGCCTGTGTGTTTTTTAGTAGAGACGCACACATCTTATTATCTTACTAGCAGACAGAGGGGTGTCTCCCTAGGACCCTGGAAGGGAAATGAGCCTAAAACAGGATATCAGGGCGCCAACTGATTCTGCCGGAAATCTTCATCAAGGAGCAGCATCCAATGTAAGTAATTTTCCTCCGCATATGAAAAGGCTTAAAAATATTTTGACTTTAATATCACTGTAAGGCTGGGTTCACACCTAGGCGTATCGAATATGCACGTTTTTACTGAGGGCTACTTGCCTGTATCCCAATGGAAACGCGCGACAAAAACGCCCCAAAGAAGCTCCTGTACTTCTTTGGGCGTAGGACGTTTTGTAGCGCGTTCCTACGGCCTGTAATATGCCCAGGTGTGAACCATACCCATAGAAAATAATGGGATTTTGGTGTTTGAGCGTTTTGCAGAGCGTTCGAACGCGCTACAAAACGCCCAGGTGTGAACCGGGCCTAAGACAGGGCTCGACAAAACGCAGGTGGCGACTAGAAAGGTAGAGGTAGTGGGGACCGGAGGAGACGCAGACCGCTGCAGCTGGCGCCCAGCGGGGAGAAGAGACTGATGTCAGCCACTCCTTCAGGTTCCTTCTCTGCTGATTGACAGCAGGCAGTGGGCGGGTGCAATAGCTGGCCTGCTATTGCAATTTGAAATAGCCAATAGCAGGCTGGCTATTGCTCCCAGCCACTGGCTGCTGTGTTTACATTCAGCTGCCTCAGCAGACAACTCATTCCCCAGCTTAAGCCATTGAAGTGGAAAGGTGACACCTGGTTACCTAATGTCACCTTAAAGAGAACCTGCCATCTCCAGTGTGCTCTCGCATAGGGAGCTTGTGAGCCCCCCGTTACAGAAATGAGGTTAAGTTAAAAAAAAGTATACAAAAATACAGCCGTCTCTTCCAGGTTCATGCAGATGGTGACTGATGACATGCCGCCAGGTTTGCCTTTCTCCACCCGTAGTGTGGAAGCCAATGGCTTCTGGGATAACTGATAAAGGAATCCTAGGAGGAGGTTGCTTGAGCAAAGGACATGTCATTCTTGCCTAGGCAAGAATGGAGGTGGGGGCTGGCTATAGTTAGAAATGCAAAAAATATATAAATAAATAAGATACATTTTTGTTAATCATTAAGGTTCTTGAATGCATTTTTAAGGTTTCACTCCTGAATTTAGTGTCCCTTTAATAAAAAGTGGGCTTTTTAGATTGCAGAGGGTGTTGGAAGGATGCTAAGTCCTTTTTGGGAGTGAAGGTCCTCTTTAAAGAAAGGCTATGGCTATGGATACATTTCTAATTAAGTTTTAGGAATATTATGAATAATATTTGTAGAACTTACTGAAAAGCCACACCACAATTTTCAGACTAAAATTGAATATAAAAAATTTGTCAGGCTAAAACAGACATCATTTTTTTTTTCTAATCCTTTTTAATAATTTTTTTTTTTTTTCACTTTACTGTCGGGGGCTTTGGTGAAATATTAGGGGTCTAAACTTACCCTTGATATTTCCCTTTTGAAATAGAAAAAGAGATTGAGTCCTCCAATCTTTTTTATTTTTTGCAGCCCCTGTTATGATTGAACAGGCAATTTCTATAGAGTGTTCCTGTCCATTCATAAACTGTAGATATAGTATGAGTTACTGTTTCCACAATTATGAACAGGAAGTGATGTACAGCACTTCCTGTTCATTCATAATTGGGGACAAAGTAAGCATACTATGTCCTCAACTATTTACAAACACTCAACCGTTGGCTGATCGTTAAGTGCTTGTAACCGCTCTCCATTCTGACTCCTTTGGCTATCACAGGAGGCCGAGCAGGCGGTGCAGGGAGGAGAGCTCAGCCTCCTCTGAAACGGCTGAACGCTGACTCCTCCCCTGCACTTCCGGCTCAGCCTTCTGTGGCAGCTGTCTCCTCTCCGCTCTCCATTCTGAGTCATTGCCTGTCACAAGAGGCTGAGTGGGGCGCTGCCGGAAGAGAGCTTAGCCTCCTGCGACACCTCTGACAGCTCTCTCCTCCCCGGCCCACTCGGCCTCCCCCACTGGACCCTGCTCTGTGTCAGAGCGGACACACCGCAATGGATGCACTGCAATTTTGGCCGAAAAATTTTACTTTTGTCATTTTGCCTAAAGTACCATTTTTGTCCGAAATGTCGGTAGATCCCTCTGCTGAAATGCAGTAAATTTGATCCCATTCTTATCAATGATGGAGGAATGTTTTGGGTGGAGCTGCCCTTCAAGCCAAGGAAATTCATAAATATTTGATATTTACTTTTGCTCGCAATCCTACATAACCTCGTTAGATAAGAAAAAACTGCATAGTTGGGCACAAGCATATGTAGAATTCTTGGAAATGTTGTACTGTCAAAAGTTCTTCGAAAGTCTCTCTGGGAATTTAACCTTGTACAAACTGTCCTTGTTGTTCTTAAGCACGATTTGTATGTTGAAATCTGCTGAACGTGCCAGTAGTGTGCTTCCCACACACTACTATTGAACAAACTGGAAAAAAACCTCTGAATAGAGCGGCGTGACGTGGTTTGTTTGTATTTTTATGTTGTGGGATAAAAGGTAAGGGCTTCGTCCCAATGAGTGTTGTGCTGGAATGGGGAAAACACAATTATTTCCTGTGTTGCCTGTTGTGTAGCATTCAAATGATTTTGACAGTCTGTATTTTTCTTTTGGTTGTAAGCACTGTTCAAGTCAATGGTATAAAAAAAAAGAAATAAACGGACAACGGTCCAACACATTCTGACTGGTGATATGGAGTGTTTTACTTGATTAGCCAGTGCTGAAGGTAATAATCAAAAAAAGAGGTTGGCAATGGCAGCTGAAAAAAACAGGCTTTTGTCAGGATAATGCTGTTTTGAATTTAAAAACTTTAAAATACATGATAAAAATCTTGAAATACATGATAAAATCACAGTTCATGCAAAATCTTGGAAGAGCACATGATAAAAACACAGTTGATATGCAAATATCGTTATTGCATAGCATAATACCCCAAAAAGGGGGGGGGTGGGAAAGCTTTTGGAAAACATTTTGCAAATTAAAGCGCTGAGCAAGCTGTTGGCGCTATTTAAATCCTGTATGATGATGATGATAATGTTGATGCCCAATTGTAAATATAAATTTTATCTGTTGGCAATTAGGCAACATATAATTTTATGGGTAATGTAATCAACCCAGTGTGGAGAGCTCACTTTTTTTATTGACTTTTTTTTCATTTTGCTTTATCTCATTTATTGCCAAATACATACACTGCCTGGTCAAAAAAAGTCACACACGCCTTTAGCTTTGATTACAGCAGGCATTCACCATGGCATCCTTTTGATAAACTTATGTCACAACATTTATTTCCATCCAGAGTTGCATTCATTTTTCACCAATATCTTGTAGTGGTGATTGAGAGAGTTGGACCACTGCGTAAAATCTTCTCCAGCAGACCCCAAAGATTTTCAATGTAGTTAAGATCTGGACTCAGTGGCGGCCAATCCATATGTGAAAATGTCTCATGATTCTCTCATGCTCTTTCATAATTTAAACCCAATAAATCCTGGCATTGTCATCTTGGAATAACCGGGAAGAAAAAAAGTCCATTGACGGAAAAACTAGGTCATTCAGTATATTCAGGAAGGCAGCTGACCTCATTTTTTGGGCACATAACATTGCTGAACCTAGGACTGATCAACTGAAGCAACCCAGATCATAACAAATCCATGTAGTGATTTTTTTTTATCATTGTGTAGCACTGTACAAACATTTCGGGCAGGTGTGAAAAAATGCTGTAAAGTAAGAATGTTTTCAGAAATAAAAGTGTTAATAGTTTATTTTCATGAATTAACAAAATGCAAAGTAAATGAACAGAAGAGAAATCCAAATCAATATTTTGGTGTGACCACCCTTTGCCTTCAAAACAGCATCAATTCATCTAGGTCCACTTACCCAGTTTTTGAAGGAACTCGACAGGTAGGTTGTTCCAAACTTCTTGGAGAACCAACCACAGATCTTCTGCGAATGTAGGCTGCCTCAAATCCTTCTGTCTCCATGTAATCCCAGACAGACCCGATGTTGAGATCAGGGCTCTCTGGGGGCCAAACCATCACTTCCAGGACTCCTTGTTCTTCTTTACACTGAAGATAGTTCTTAATGACATTGGCTGTATGTTTGGGGTCGTTGTCCTGCTGCAGAATAAATTTGGGGCCAATCTCACGCCTCCCTGATGGTATGACATGATGGATAAGTAGCTGCTTGTATTTCTCACCATCGAGGACACCATTGATTCTAACCAAATATCCAACTCCATTGGCAGAAATGTAGCCTCAGACTTGCAAGGAACCTCCGCCATACTTCAATGTTGCCTGCAGATACTCATTATTGTACCGCTCTCCAGCCCTTCAGCGACCAAACTGCCTCCTACTACAGCCAAATATTTCAAATTTTGACTTGTCACTCCAGAGCACCTGCCGCCATTTTTCTGCACCCCAGTTCCTATTCTTTTGTGCATAGTTGAGTTGTTTAACTTTGTTTCCACGTCGAATGTAAGTTATTTTTGGCCGCAAGGCCACAGAAAAATGGCAGCAGGTGCTCTGGATTGATGAGTCAAAATTGGCAATATTTGGCTGTAGCAGGCAGGCAGTTTGCTTGACGAAGGGCTGGACAGTGGTACATTGAGTGTCTGCAGGCAACACTGAAGCGTGGTGGAGGTTCTTTGCAAGTCTGGGGCTGCATTTCTGCCAGTGGAGTTGGAGATTTGGTTATGATCAATGGTGTCCTCAATGCTGAGAAATACAAGCAGATACTTTTCCATCATGCAATACCATCAGGGAGGCATGTTATTGGCCCCAAATTAATTCTGCCACAGGACAACGACCCCAGTCATACAGCCAATGTCATTAAGAACCCTCTTTAGCGTAAAGAAGAACAAGGAGTCCTGGAAGTGATGGTTGGCCCCCACAGAGCCCTGATCACATCATCGAGTCTGCCTGAGATTACATGAAGAGACAGAAGGATTTGAGGCAGCCTATATCCACAGAAGATCTGTGGTTAGCTTTCCAAGATGTTTGGAACAACCTACCTGCTGAGTTCCTTCAAAAACTGTGTGCAAGTGTACCTAGAAGAATTGCTGCTTTGAAGGCAAAGGTGGTCACTCAAAGTATTGATTTGATTTGGATTTCTCTTCTGTTCATTTACTTTCCATTTTGTTAATTGATAAATAAACTATTAACACTTTTTTTTATTTCTTAAAGTATTCTTACTTTTACAGCATTTTTTTCACACCTGCCTAAAACTTTTGCACAGTATGGTAATGTGCGCTAATGTGTAAAGCGATCTACCTGGGTTCTTTCTACTATCTGATGAACCTTTGTTGGGCCTAAATATATCTTTATCTCTAAATGCTTTGAAACTAAAGTCAAGGCAGAAATGTAATTTAAAATGTACATTGGTTTGGGGTATGTCTGCATTAATGTATATTATATGTAGGAGTGGCATCATTTTGTACTAATTATGTTCCCTTTTATCACATAAATTACCCCTCAGCCCAGGACCTTTAAAGCAGCCAAACCTATCCCCCACAGCAGGGGTAGCAAACCTCTGGCCCTCCAGCTGTGGTGGAACTTCAAATCCCATGAGGCATTGCAAGATTCTCACATCCACAGACATGACTCTTGAAGAGAGATGCAATATGCGATTTGTAGTTTCACCACAGCTCGAGGGCTGGAGGTTTGCTACCCCCTGCCCTACAGTGTCAGAGAAGAACACCATCTTTTCCGTGGTCTTTTTTTTCAGGTTATCAAGTCTTCGGCCACTTGATTAGCCGTGCTTCAGTGACGTAACTTTTGTTTATGCGCACTGGAGTTACCTCATCTCAGAATGCTGGGTCTGCGCACTGAGCTCAGTGTAATGAAAAAAAAATGCTGAATGGCCTCAAGAAGCTTTTATGGCAGACTAAAGCTGGCCATACACCTATCAATTTATTTATTTTTTTCTTCAATCCACGGGCTAAAAAAAAAAAAATTGTACCAAATCCCTCCAGCACAAACGGAATTTCCGCTGTTTACATTGCACCTGTCAGAATACTCGATCAGAGCGGGCAACTCATTGGCTGCCGGCTCTGATTGTACAAAGATTTTCCAGCTGGCTCCCTCAATCAGCTAAATGAGGAATGCCAGCTGAAAGGGAGCCGACAGCCCCCCACACTGTGTGAATTTCGTCCGGTACAATAATAACCGGCTGAAATTGGGCCAGTGTATGGACACCTTTACACAGGCTCTTCTGTCATAAAAAGCCTGGCAATCTGTATTTTTTTTTCTTACCTTCCATTTGATATCAATGACCCCTTTTTAGGAGATTCACTTTGGCAAATAAACCAGGTCACCCAACCCACCCACTAGGGCAGAGCGAGGTGGTTGCTGCATAGCCTCGTACAGCCATTTTGGGAAAGAGGCCAAACTTTAGTTATTTATATGAATCGCACCTTCAACTTTTGTCAACTTGTATATACTGATGTTTGGGGGTTGAGTATATAGGCAGTCAGATGCAACAGGAGGAAGAGATGAGACTCTCTACAGAAATAAATGCAGACTTATGAAATATAGGTCTCCGTTTTCAGATAACATTAAACAGCTCCATATGCATATGAAATTCGGATACAATAGAACTGTTTTACCTTCCAAAATATTTGTAATTCTGTTTAGCCAGATACATATCCAGAGGAATGACAGAAATTCCACTGTTGTAGATCCAGGTCTTCTGCGTCTCTTGTCTGCTCATTGAACTATGAATGAATACCGTCACACTGTGAAGGTACTTCCTGTGCTGACCTCCATTGTTTGAGAACATGTTTTATTGATGGCACAACTTCTAACCATTGCATTTTTGATAGCATGGTGAAAAATTAGACCCTCTGTTTAGGTTTTTTTTACCATGTTTTGGTCCCCATTGGGGGGATTTCCTGTACCTGAGATCACTAACACAAACTGCAGAAATAAAGGTGGAAACTAGAGTAGAGTAAAATACTGACAGACATTCTAACTCTTCCCGATGTAACTTAAAAAAAAAAAAAAACCCAGGCATGATTGTCGTTTGTGTTGGACTGGTTCTTATCTGACTTCCTCTATCGGTTAGCTGAATCACAGGCTGTAAGAAGAATTCTCCCTGATCGCTTCAAAGGCAGCAATGAAAACCTGGCCTGTTTTAACCTCTACCTCCAGGGGTAGCAAACCTCCGGCCCTCCAGCTGTGGTGGAACTACAAATCTCATGAGGCATTGCAAGATTCTCACAGCCACAGACATGACTCCCGAAGAGAGATGCATCATGGGATTTGTAGTTTCACCACAGCTGGAGGGCCGGAGGTTTGCTACCCCTGCTCTACCTACTCTAATATAAAAGCTGTGACTGGAGTTCCTTTTTAAAGGAGAACTATGAGGCGAGTGCTTTTCACTCACCTCATAGTTCTAGCCGACCAGTACACCCCAAGGAGAACTATGGGGAAAAGCCATGACCCCATAGTTCACCTTTTTAATATTATGTGATTTACATTGTATATCTTATGGAAATCGCCTGTTAGAACTTCCCTTTTGGTTTCGGTTGAAACCTATATTTCTCTAATTGCACCACATAAAGGCTTTTGAGTTCAAATCAAATCTTGTGTAAGACGTCAGTGGTTGGAGTGTATGTAAGGTTCAGGTGATGTTGCATGATCTGTTCTAGGCGTTTACAGCATACACTGAACACAAGGACCGTCCTTGACCTGTTGTGAAACCATATTCAGCACTAGTTATAAAAAGAAGAAATGTTTATGAAGTTGCATATCTTGAGCCACAGAGCACATCACTGTAAACACCAGATAGGAAAAGAGAGAAAGCAAAATATGGGGCAAAGTGCTGCTCCCAGTCGGATTCATTAGCTACTTTTTAGTGGCAATCCATGTGTCTTGTCAGTTTAAAAAAAATGTTTTTTTCATGATACTGTGTGTTCTCTTGTTTAGAGTCAGTACATTCAAAGGTCATATTTTAGATATAGTTGGAGTTTGATGGGCTGGATTATTCGCTGGCAACTTCAACAAATTTCCTCGGCTGTGTTCCTGCCCACCTCAGGGTTTAGGTCCCTGATGCCCAACCTGCAAGCCAGCTGTCACATGCAACTCTCCTTAGGGTAACGGGAGGACACAAACTAGCGTCCTCCCGTCACCCTAGGCTCAGTATACCGCGAGCTGTAGCTCGAGGTATACTGAGACGCCGCAGTATACCGCGAGCTGCTGCTCGCGGTATACCGAGACGCTGAAGCGGATCCCGACAATTGTCGGGATCCGCCCAGCTGCGTGACTGACAGCTGGCTCTGCCTATCTAGAGGGAGAGCCAGCTGTACCCGCCCCCTCTCTTGTCCGTTCCACAAGTCAGCGCTGGCGGAGCGGTGAGGGGGGGAATCCAGCCCCTCCTCTGTCACGGCAGAGAGCCGTGACAGGATCGAGAGGTGAGCGAACGCCGGTATGTGTTCGCTCACCTCCCGATCTACTGAGCCGACCTGTGACAGTCATTGTCACAGCTCAGCTAGAACTATGAGGTGAGTGAAAAGCACTCGCCTCATAGTTCTCCTTTTAACCCCTTTGCTGCCAAGACCTTTCTTGCACACGTTACAATCCACATTTGTGGCCTGAAAATTACTTAAAACCCCCAAACATTTTATTTCTCTTTCATTCGTTGAAGGACACGGTGGAGATCTTCAGATCTTGACCAATTGAGGTTATATAGCGCCAGCTTCAGGAGTAGGACACTAGACCAAAAACTGAAAGTGGTGCTATATAACCTCCATTGGTAAAGATCTGAAGATCTGTGTCCTTCATTGAACGCAGAGGAAAGGATTTTAAGGTGAGTACAAAAATCCTATTATTTTCTGAAAGCAAAGACCCTGTAGAATAAAATGGGGGCAGTTACAAATTTTTCCATCGCACCACATTGGTGCAACTTTTAACCAGAAATGTAGTAAAAAATGCATTTAAGTTCATTTTGGTGCCCAAAAACAATAGAATACCCATTTTGTGTAAAATATAAAAGATAAATAAATGGATATCCAACATGGCCATGGTGTTTGGCAGGGGGGCACGCACTACACCGGTCCCTGGAAGCGATCTGGCAGCAGTCTTGCCAATGGAGTCCCAGAGATATATAAGAAAATGGTTTAAGCTGCCAGCATCTACCAAAAACTGAAATGTCACTTTTGGAGTCACTGACCCTTCACCAATAAGTAAATAGTGTGCTTTACAAATATATACAGTACAGTATTCAGGATAACTGTGTGACTTTGCTTTCGTTTTTTATTGCAGAAAGCTTGCATACTCCCAACCTGGGGTTACAAATGGTGAGGGCTAAACTCTTGATCAGGATACTGCGTTCTCCTTGAATTAACAGTGATTGAATGTCAGTAGGATCTTATTCTAGATATCTATACACTTACATGTGTGTTCACTGCACCATGGAAATCTCATGTACAACAATCCTAAAAATCACTGCGTAGAGGAGTTGAAGTCCAGGTCGATACAAAAAGAGCCATTTTCAGTTATGCATTTTTATTAAAATGCAAATAATGAAGGTTGATGTCTAGAGCTGCAGCTAACGATTATTTTCAAAATCGATTTTGAAAATAATCGTTAGCTGCAGCTCTAGAACTTAATAATTAGCCGATTATTAAGTTCGATCGGTTAATCGGATAAAAAATACATTTTAAAAAATGGCTCCAGTGATGGGACTTCTAGTTTGTATTGAGATTGCAGCAAGCTTGGAGCGGTGGAAGTAAAAAAGAAAAAAAAAAGTGTGGTGTACAATATAGTAATGTCCATCTCCTGCAATCTCCTGTACAGTAGAAATCACTAGCGAAAATTACTCCCATGTATATATTCAACTGTGTGTGTGTTAGCTTTTAGTAATGCAGTCTTCTGTAGCAAACCATTTTTGTCAATCATAGATATCCTATTCTATGGCACACAGGAAAATTGTGGAATATGGCCTAATTACAAAACATGTAACCCCTGGCTCTTGAAGTACTATAATAATGTTTTCAGACATTGCTGCATTGGGTAAGAGGCACAATACACAGTGTGCTGAAAAGCAAGACACTTTGGGGGTCTATTTAAAGTTTTTCACACAGTAGTCACACAACTTTTACCTAAGATTTAGACATTTTCTAATTGGATTTGATTGGAAAAATCTGTGAATCTTGTGTAAGAAAAAGTAATAAGTAGACCCCTTCACTCAGAGCAGGAAGTAAGGGGGAAATCTTTGCAATGTGACTCGGATAACTAGAAAAAACGGTTCTAATTCTTCCCCACTCCATCCAAAACTAATTTTTTTTGGCTATACATACTCTTTAACCCTTTCAGTGCCACCGACATATATCATAAGTTGGTGGCAGCACTGGCATGCACATCAGCTGTCTGCTTTCTAGTCGAAGTGATTCATGCTGCTTTATAAACATGCTGAGGAAGGTGCCTTACCATGTGTCCTGAGCTCACCTGTCTTTCCTGGGTGCCTGGGGCCTCTATGGTAAGTGGCATGGGGGCAAACCTCTATTAGCTGATCTCCCTGTGAAGAGTTACACCGGAAGTGATCAGCTCTGATCACCTCCAGGTTCAATGCGGTCATTCCCCCAGCCTCTGTGGCTGGGGAGAGAGCTGATCGAGCGCAATTTGTGCTCAGTCGGCTTCAGTATAATTTAGGGGTGACATCAGGGGTCTAGTGTGCATACTAACATGTCTGAGGAAAAAAATAAGCATACATTTTTTTAGTTCACCAGTAAAAATATGCTGGGTATACAGGTTGGATTGTTGCTCACGGGCGAGTGCACATGAATCCCTCTGTGGCACTTCACTTGACGGATCTGGATCAGATGTGAGATTTAAAAAAAAAAAAAGCCTCTAAATCCTCTTGTATAGGAATATGAACTTCAAGTTCAGCTTGCTGTAAATAATCTTATCAATATGTGTTCAAGTTTGTGCAAAGACCTATATTGCTATGTATAGTTTGTAATATATCTGCATGAGGAAAACCTTATTTGCTTATTTAATTTTCAGCTTCCTGGTGTGCAGTGCTACACAGTTGTTGTGCTTTTACTGCTGCTCCTCAAAACGCAAGACTCTGAGTTGATTGAGGACGCACTCCTTGGGCAGCTTTATATTGTATCTCAACAGTTGCTATGTAGAGAAGCTGTAGTGAAATACAGAATTTCCTGTAGTAGTTAATCCAGGGGTGGCCAAATTATTATTGAATCCAGGTGCCAGCAGGATATTTTTTAGGAGCTAGCTATATTGACAGCTAGAGAAAAACTCAAGTTAGGAGCCAGATGTAATTTTGAAGGAGCATTGGCTCCTGGTGTTGTCCATAAGGTAATCTACAAATCTCTGTTTAATACAAGAGCAAAAATATGGAAGAACAAGCTTTTAATAAACATCGTAATAATAACTCAAAGTGTTCTTGGTAGAATTAAACTGCTCTTTCCCTTTTTATTGGGCATATTTTGTACTATGCTTAAGATGCAGACCACATTTTCTGACATGCAAGTCCAGAAATGTGGTTGTGCCTTTTATTTGGAGAACTGTCCCTTAGTGAAATTGTGTAACATTAGGACATTTGAACTGTGTATAACATACTCCATTATTTTCTTTCTGTGTTATAGGTCAGGATGGCTAACAAATTGGCTCCCAGCCTGGTGTCCCACATCTACAACTCATCTAAAGGAGGCTGAAGAGAAAATGCTGAAGTGTAAGTTTTATATTGAATTGTGGAATTAACTATGCAAATGTTAAGAATGGAAGCCATCTGCCTTTTAATATTCTCTTTTAAATGGCTCAATGTGGTATGCCAGAAGGTCCATTGGTCCTCATGCAAGTGGGACAAGGTATAATTGGTATTGCTTGTAGCTCCTTTGTTTGGCTGTTTCACCCTTCCCAAGGCATAATTGAAGACCTGACAGGGCAAACCCTTGTGGTGAGCCAGGGGGAATTCAGAATTTCTGGGTTGGATGGCATCCTTTCTGATCTTAAAGGGATAGTACTTTTTATAAAGCTGATTTGCTAATTTGCAAGGAATGGTGATCTAAACAAGAACTTTCCTATAGTCTCTTCTTTCAGACCTCTTTTGATCTCTACCTTACAATCTTTGTAGCATGGAAATATAGGAACTACCATTGATGTCTTTGGCTTTTAATGGTGCAAATTCTGTGCCTGTCAACTTTATTCTTTGCTTTATTATATATTTAAATAACTGATATGGAACAGATATGCAGGTCAGGTGTCCTGGTGCTTATCAGGTTACATGCCTGATCCAGATCAATATCTTACTAAGTAAGGAAGCTCCAATACCTAGCTGGCTAGCACTTGTGTCCGGAGTGTGACCACTCCAGAGTTCATGTCATGAGGCCAGGCATATTTGTATGTATGGGAGTTTACCTCGTGTTTGTAACACTTTGTGCTTTTAATTGCTTTCAACTAGTTTAAAAAAACTGTTTCACCTGCCCATTGGGTAGGGCGAAATGTAGAAAAAACCCCAACTGCATGTCCTGGGTGTTGGGTGATAGGAATCCTGCATCCCTGTGTAAGAGTTTTTCCCTGGGATGGGCAACTCCAGCCCTCAAGCTGTTTTGGAACTTCAAGTCCCAGGAGTCATTCCAAGACTGACGGTTACAAGCATGACTCCCAAAGGCAGGTTGGGATTTGTAGTTAAAGCACCGCTGGAGTTGCCCACCCCTAGCATATCCCATTACTTATTCCCTGGAAAATTCCTTTTTTTTTATAACTCTAAAATTAACGTCACTTTTAGTATCTAACTTTTTTTAACCTCTAGCAGTAAACTTCAGATTGTTCATTGGACAAAAAGGTGATGTTCTAAAACGCATGACTGACTGGTTCTGTATGTGTTTAGGAATGCAGCTTGATAAACATGTGGGGACAGGTGTAGAGGTTGTTTGACGTGGCTAATTGCCTGCATGACACTGCTGATCTCTTCGGTAATCTGTTCCCGTTCATATTGTGCAATGAAGACACTTCTAAACGCCCTGGAGAATGGTCATCATAGAAAGAGGACATCGATGTACACACAGTATGAGAAATAGGGAGTGGAATTGCCTAATGACTTGAACATATCAGCAGTAGAACAATATGATAACCAGTTACAAAAACAAATATATATATATATATATACTCGAAGAGTGGATACCCAAAAAGTATGCTGTTGCTAAGCTGACATCCCTATTTAAAATCTAAAAACAAAAATTTGCACCTGGGACTATAAATGCAGCAATACCTATAGAAAAGACAATTTCATAATGAATAGTTATGAACTGGAGAACCAGAATTTGTAATGTAAGAAAGACAGCTGTAAACTCTCCTATATCTGCTACTGAACTCCAATAATTGCCTTGCAAATTGCAAAGGGACTCCTCAGTGCAAAGCTGTAAAGATCTACTTTTAGCTAATTGGTGGTAGCAATATAACGGCACAAATGGCTTGGACCTCCGTAACCAATATACACTAAAATCAAATACTTTAAAACCAGTGCAGCCTCTAAAAGTAACAGCCTTCTGTGTTATAGCAAACAATCTCAGTTCTGCATTTCTCATTCGCAGCATCTGTTGTGAGTATATGTGTGTATATCCGAGTAGGACAAATCCCAGAAGCCAGGTGGGCGCCTTTGCGCCCTAAAATTTTCATCCAGCGCCTAAGGTTTTCTCTAGTTGTCAATAGACCTGGAGTCTAAATAAAATTGTAAAAATCCTCCTCGATTGGACAGACCGGCTCCTTTTTTGTTGGCCCTGTGCACTGTTTTCTCACAAACCTGAGGCATGCTGGGTTGTGGAGGGATTATATGGGGGGGATCAGTTACTACATTTGTTTTGTTTGCCAAAGACCCAACCTGCGGAAGGTAGCAGTGTTTACCCAACTGTTTCTGAATTCCTGTGTCCTTCAATAGACTAAAAAAAGATTTTACGGCAAGTACAAAAATCATATATTTTTTTATTTTTTTTATCACTTTGTTATCTTAAACCGTAGTAAATTCTTTGTCAAACCAATCAGCACTTAAATGTAACAACTGGCATGGAACTTAAGGGGAAATAATTGCTCGTCCTGAAGTGACAAATATTATAAAGTGATGTCCTGTATTACATCTTCAGGTCAGATAGTATTGCATATTAAAATTCTTGTTAGGTTATACCAACTATCAGGATCTATCGCCTTTTTACCCCTTTCCCCCCCCCCATTTACATTTGGGGGAGGTTGCATTTTACATTATGAAGGAAAAGTGAGAGTCAGCTTAATGCTCACTGACGATCCATAATTGAAATATACTAACTTTTTTCATTGTTTCACCCTAAACATTTTTGGTCGAATACACTATACATGGGTGTGAGTTATTTCTTTTTAATTTTCAGGTATAACAAACTCCTACAACAAAGAACATGTATTACAGCCTGGAGGGAACCAGATCTGGACCTTGACATTCACACAGCCATCATCTCAGAAGACTCCACTGGTGTTGCTTCATGGGTTTGGAGGAGGAGTTGGACTTTGGGCACTGAATTTTGAATCTCTTTGCCAAAACAGAACTGTTTATGCTTTTGACATCTTGGGTTTTGGACGCAGTAGTAGGCCTCACTTTGAAGATGATCCTGAAAAAGCAGAGATGCAGTTTGTGCAGTCAATAGAAGACTGGCGAATGGCACTGGGTCTGGATACTATGATTTTATTAGGGCATAACCTGGGAGCTTTTTTAGCTTCAGCTTACTCTTTGAAATACCCTTCAAGGTAAGTTGTGTAATATTAAAGTCTTTAAACCTGAACTCCAGGCTAAACAAATATGGTCTAAATACAAGAGGTGTGTGTATTGTTATTTGAATCTTTGTGTCATTTGTGTATTTCTACCAGAGCTGTGCAGTAATCCAGCATGAAACATGTCAGTGAAGGATTATCCTGTTATAAAGACCGGTCACTGCTGCTCTTTCTCTTTCAGGGTGACTAGTTTTGTATCCACCCCCTCTGGTTTTCTGCAGGCATCCTGAACCTACAGGTTATCTCCCATGGCTCTGCTCCCCACACAGCCTATGTGTTAAAAGTTTTTTTGCAGAGTTCAGCTTTAAAGAATCAACATACCAAGTATTTAAGCATTTTTAGTGAACATACTGGGCGCTTTACTACAGCAAACATACTACTGTAGGAATTTCAGTGGTAGCAGATTTCCAACCAGAGCTCACAGCTTTGCTGCTCTGAAGTCTCACTCTTCTTGCTATTCCTGCATTCCCTCAAAAAAGACTTATAGAGTTGGTGAATGTACAGCAGCTCTCCTGCATGAAATACTGAAAACACATCTACCTCTGTCTAAAATTGCGAGGCCCTCTTTGCTACCAGTGCTGCCCCATACCATTGTATTGCTCAAACAAGTAATGGAAAATCTTACTTGTGGATACTGTCCCAGTTGGTATCAGAACCCAGATATTTCAGCTTTGCACATCCAGGCAAGGCCGTAAAATTGCTCAAAACATGATTTATTGTATTAGTGATTCTGTTAGTTTATTTCTGAATATGTACTTTGTGGGAAAAGGCATCAAATCTGCAGATTATCAATAGAACTGGAGTGCTTGTAAACCAGTACAACCCCATGGGTAGCACCACACAAATACATATTAATAGAGCCTAGCTATTCCACCACTTAAGGGTGGACACAAATCTCTGAAATGTATTGCTACTAATTTTATTCTCATCTCTGCCCTGCTGAAATGTATTACCATGACAGCATATTTAAAATATTTATTTTTTATGCAATAGGAAATTTATTCTATACCCTAATTGAAAGTAGATCTCACTATGTTGTGTGTGGTTTTTTTTTCGTTTTTTTTGTAGCTTTGCATACAGTAAAGGAGGCTTACAACCCCTGTCAGATTTCACTTAGCTTCCTGGTCAAAAGCCACATCAGGCAGCGAAAGTGAGGGAAATCACAGGAGGACAAATGGAGGGGGTGAATCTCCCTTATGGGGAAACAGACAGCAATACAGACCTGACAGATGTTCTAATCCTTCACTCTATCCAAAACTAAACTAAATAGTTTTGGTTTCAGTTGCACTTTAAATAAATATTTTTGGTAGTGGGTAAGGCTACCAAAATATGCATCTCAGATAAGTGGTTTTCTTTTCAGGATTGGATGTGGTTCTTTAACAGTCCACCAACCTTACATCTGCTATTAATCCAATGCTTCTGTGTACTGTAGAACTTGAGATATGGACTTTGACAGTTCACTCCTCTTCATGCCCAACCACACTTTGCAAAGGAGATGACCTCTTGATTGACAGCTCTTATGTCCCTGTCTCTGCAATTCCAGACACAAAACAAGGTTCCCCTTCCAGTTCTAGTGCATATGCTGAGTGAACTGTCAGTCTGTATCTCAGTTTCTACGGCACACAGAAGCATGGGATACAAAGCAATATACACTGTTGGGGTTAGGTGATTGAGCCATCAAAAATAAAAGGTGAAACTTCTTTACTAAATTAGGTAACAGGCGCCTTGTGCCTGCCCTTCATGAGGACTATTCATTTTTTAAATGGCAGACATGTTTCCTTTGCCTTTTGGAAAGCATACCAAAATATAGCGGTTTAAAAATGCTATACCGTTAAATCCAGCGTACATTTTAAATGCTACAGTAATTTTGTGTAAATTTGTGTAGCGGTGAAAGTTTAACTATGTTTTCTTCATTTTGTCCATAGGGTAAAAAGCCTTATTTTGGTAGAGCCATGGGGATTTCCAGAAAGATCTGACAATGCAACAGAGGAAAGACCCATTCCAATCTGGATTAAAGCAGTCGGTGCCGTTTTAAGTCCCTTTAATCCCCTAGCAGGACTTCGTATAGCAGGGCCACTGGGTCAGTAAGTTCACTCCAGATTTAAAGGGATTCTTTCTGACATTTGATGGGACTCATACGGTCATTCTGTACTGTTGCTTCTTTTGTTTGAAGTGTGGACAAACCTTGAGTTTATAAGAGGTGTATGCTTTAAAAATATTTTCAACAACATTCCTAGCACGGAATTTAGTATTACGGACTGTCAGTTCACTCTTTTTGGAGCCTCTATAAGGCTTGTAGGCATCTGTGGCTTTTCTCCTGCATGCTGTTTTCAACTTTATCTGACCAATTAAAGGGGCAGAGTGCTTATACCTTCATACCTTTTTGGTTGTGCTTTTCTTTGCCAAATAAGATGCTTAATCAGACTTTTAATGGCACTGTTAAGAATTTTTTTTTTTTTTTGCTTCATTTTGGGTTTTGGGTTTGCCCACTTCTGGATTATCAGTATCCATTATAAAGTTAAAACCGTCTAAGCTTGATGAAAGATGTGTGTCACATCTTGACATTATTCTAATATCTTCAGATGGCTGCTTTATTTTATCGAGCTGTGTGACCTAAGGCTCTCATTTTTCAGATCATAACTCCTTTGTACTGCACCTTCCTGTTGACCCACCAAGTATAGAGTGCTATGTAACCTTTTTAATCACTAATAAGGCATGGGAAGAGTTGGACTGAAGTGGAACATACAGTACACATATCGCGTTTTTCATAAGAGAACCCTATGTTATTATGTCTCTTGGGGCCCTTCAAAAAGGATCTGAAGACCTCTGCAGACACCACTCCATGTCTTCTTGAAATCTCTGTGGTTTGCGTCATTACTCTATATCTCTAGTACTTAACCTGACGCCCCTTGGCGCAGAAAGAACAAATGTACACACCCAAGTAGAGGACTCATCGCAGTGACTCCTCTTCTTTGTATCAAAGGGCTCAATATGAAGTTATAGACAAACGCAGCAGGTCTACTGCTGTGCTCTCTTTAACTATCCTTTAGTGTCTACGGTAATTCTTTGTCACATACTAAATGTTTAATTGTAAAGCTAGGTTTGTGTGTTTTCTCAGAGTTGTACTAATCTTCCCGCCAACCATATGCATATATGTGGCAGCAAAGTGGTGAACTTTAACACTGTGCTTGCTTATACATGTGTATAGCCAGCTTCACTGTTTTGTGCTGGGAGTGTGCTCAACCACACACCAGCACTGTTGCCGACAACCCCTGATCACTTAGCAACAATTTGGAGCCGGTAGGGTAGACTCCCAATTAAGTGACCACTGTGACAGCTGATCGCAGTGATCACATGATCTGGAAGCCCAGGAACTGGCATTAAGAATACTTTAACCGCTTGAAGACCAGGTGTTTAGATCCCCTACCTGGCCAGGTCATTTTTCAGTGTTCAGCGCTGCAGTACTTTGACTGACATTTATTCCGTCACGCAACGCTGTACTGAAATTAATTTTATACCATTTTTTAGGGACAGATAGAGCTTTATTTTGGTGGTATTTAATCACCACTGCGGGTTTTATTTTTTACTATATTCAGGAGAAATTACTGAAAATTTTGTGAAAAAAACGTTTTTTTTTTTTACATTATGCTATAAAACAACTAATATTACCCACTTTTTTGGTAAAATATAAAAGACGGGGTCACGTCGGGTAAATAGACACCAAACATGTCAAGCGTAAAAATTGCGCGCACTCGCAAAATCGCAAAAAACTAGCATACCCAACATTGGTCGGGTCTTTTCTGCCCGTGCGTGCCTGCTAGGGGGCGCGCGCGAGCAGTCCGTTTTTTTACTACGGGCGGACGGCAAGAGGTTAAAAGGCCGCCAGGAGACAGTGGTGAGGCGTTAAAGCCTAGACTTGGGAAGTAGGAGGAAGAGGTAGCCCCAACCACACCCTCTCAAAAAACAAGGTTTAGTTTGAACAGGGCCAACATTAGGAGAGCAGAACGTGATGTGCAGGAAACATTTGGGAGCATCATCTCGTAGAGGAGCTTAAGAAAAAAGAAAGGCCTCTGACTAGGATGTGCAGATCTGCAGGCAAACCGACATTTAACAGCTTGCTGAGCCACAAAAGAGAATTCTGACTGCCCTACTACTACTACTACTCAAGACTGCCCTACTCTGTACACTGTGCAGTATGTTACACACTCCATACCACTAATTATTACATTATTATCATATTAATAGGTATCACCAAAAATTACAACCAATGCCCTCCGCTTTATACAGTAAAGTATTTCAATCTTCTTTAAGCCATATTGTAATTTTTGTGTCGCAATAACAACCATATACTGTCCACTCCATCCTGCTGCTTTTGGGTCAGACTTGGGTAATTTTCTGCAGCAGAAAAATCCATCATATCCTTAAAAAAAAAAGCACAATGATCGCTTAATTTTAAAAATAGAGTTCAGTTTTTTTGTTTTATGAGTAGCGTGTGTAGCGTGTGTAAGGTGATCGGTGTGTGTAGCGTGTGTAGGGTGATCGGTGCAAAGTTTTATGAAAAGACTTTGACCTAATTAAATTGCCATGCTGTTCTTTTTTTTTACAGTAAACGATTCTATTGCTATCTCCCCCTGATACACTTAGTCATTTACTATCTTTTTTTATTACAATCAAATATATAAAACAAAGTGTTTCCATCTATTCTCTAACTTAGCTTTCAGTCATTAATGCACATGTGAAATAAATACATCATATAGACGAAACAATGGTCAGTTAGCTACAGACCATATTTTGAATACTTTTTGAAAGCGGTAAACTACTTAATTTGGTCGAACCCTCGGGAGTTGTTCTCATCCCGTCCCCAAGCCACTTCTTGGCTAGAGGGTGAAAGATTTCGCCACTGGAGTCTCCACAGAGTTTTATTGAACCGGCATGAATTAGATAGTTCAACCTGTAGTATATTTTACATGGACTAACCTGGACTCTCCAAGTACTAATATTTTAGTTGGACTAACCCTTTAGTTAGGTCCGCCGTAGAACCACATGAGTAGGAACTAGAAACCTCTATGAAAAGGTCTCCTGTATTTGTAGGCTACATAAGTCTATCTATAATCACACTTTGGTTGGTTTAGGATAGCGTAGTAATTGCTTCGAACCTTTGTCAGTTGTTACCAGAACATGAATAGAGGAGAAATATTTTGATGAGGACACCAGATCCATTGACAACTATGTAAGTGTTTATCACTTGTCACATGGAAATGATATCTTTCCACATTTTGTTATGTCTCCGGGATAAAAGAAAAGTGAGGAATGCAGTAGAAATCTTTTTTGAGCACAAGGAGAACAACACACAGACTTTACAACCATTCCAAATGTTAAAAGCCATGGTCAGAGCACAATTATACATTTAAAGCTGAGAGAGTGCTCTGCAATCCCAACATATAATGAACAAGGCTATTAAGAGTCGGCTTGTGTGTGTTTGCGTGCTTTTACTGCACCATATTTAGGTTATGGTAAATGGGAATCGCTTATTCTGGGGAGTACAAAAGAGTGAGGAGAAAAGGAGGCTGTGCACAAGAAGGAGGTGTTAGGGAGTGCAAGGGGAGGAAGAGTAGGAGGGAGCAACAAAATGTAAAATAAGATCACTATGTGCACTTCTATGCACTATGTGCACAACCTTTCCAAGCTCTCCTGCTCTCCAAGGCTGCAATGGCAAATGTGAAGCACTGTAGCCGGTCCACATTACAATAGCTCATGTGATTGCTCCACTTTGCTAAGTATTTTCATTGTATGCTAGTGTACTTTATAATCCTCGTCCTGTCAATGCTGCAGTCTTCTATTGGTGTTATGTGGCACTGCATTCAAAAATACTATTATTTTACAAGAATATTTATATGAAGGAAACCTAAACAGAAGTAATTAGACCGATTAGGAGACCATTTATTATGATTGGGCAGCTTCTTAATTTTTTGCCCTCAGTTGCTCAATATGCAATTTTTTCTACCCTCCCACATCGTGATTGAGGTTGATGAGCTCAAGGAGTAGGTAACCGTTTTCTTAGCAAAGTGCTCACTTTAAAAGAGTCTAGGTTTACTTTGCAAAATGATTTAATATTAAATAGGATTTGATTACCCAGTCATGTGTTAAGGGAAATGGGGGGAAAAACATCTCTACTTTATAAATCAACCCCACTTTGTTTGTACTTTAACTGCTGCAGCACCAAAACTCAACAGCAGGAGATAGTGCTGTCAGTGAATTAGGATTCACAACTGCTGGCGAAGGTAAAAATCAGCCTGAGCTGAATGGGGATCCCCTCCATGTTTCCATATTCAGAGGGGTGCGTGTCAGTGGTGTTTAAAAAATGATCTTCTCATGTACCATTGATGTTTATTGATGTCCCAGTTTATACACCTTCACTATTCACATTCAGAGTTAAAGGAGAACTATGAGGTGAGTGCTTTTCACTCACCTCATAGTTCTAGCCGACCTGTGACAATGAGACTGTCACAGTTCGGCTCAGTAGATAGGGAGGTGAGCGAACACATACTGGCGTTCCCTCACCTCTCGATCCTGTCACGGCTCTCTGCCGTGACAGGGGAGGGGCTGGATTCCCCCCTCCCCGCTCTGATCCGCCAGCGCTGACTGGCGGAACGGACGGGGGAGGTGGCGGGTACAGCTGGCTCTGCCTCTAGATAGGCAGAGCCAGCTGTCAGTCACGCAGCTGGGCGGATCCACACACAATTGTCGGGATCCGCTTCAGCTGCGGCGTCTCAGTATACCGCAAGCTACAGCTCGCAGTATGCTGAGCCTGGGGTGACGGGAGGACGCTAGTTTGTGTCCGCCTGTTACCCTAAGGAGAACTATGGGGAAAAGCCTTAACCCCATAGTTCTCCTTTTAAGATGCCATCACGTCATGTGTACTCAGATGTAGACTATTCTATTAATGTGAAATATAATATATATTTTTTTATTTAATCTCTAGTAGTCACTTTTTCATGTCGTCATTATAACAGGTTTAAGCCTTGTTCAAAGGCTAAGGCCAGATTTTAAGAAGAAATATGCTTCAATGTTTGATGATGACACTGTAACAGAATATATTTACCACTGCAATGCACAGTCTCCAAGGTAAGGTTTATGTTTTACTCCTGGTATAGTTTTTATCTGTTTAAAGTCTGTCTTTGATAGAAAAGAAGAGTTTCACCAGTCGTAACCGTCATTGCTGAGCCTGCAGTGACTTTATATTTTATTTTACGTTTGGTGCATGTGCAGTGAAAGATTCCTGCCTCCTTTTTATGAGGGAAAGGGCACCGTCATTAAATCCAACTGTAGACATATTCCCACATATTTAGGCCTAATAATCTCCTGTCGTTATAACCGAACAGTTATATTGTTTGTAAAAATTAGGTCATCATATTAATGATCTAACAGTTATCCTAATCTGCTGCATGTTTTTGAGTATTAAAAGATGCAGTAAGCCACTGAATGTGTCAAAAGCATTTAGTAACAGCCAACAAATAGAAACATTTGTGAATGCTGTTTGAGTTAGATTTTTTTTTTTAAATGTTTGTATGCATAAATTTTTGTGCTAAAGCATCCCAAATAAAGCTGAATCTGGCAAATCACAAAATACACAAACAGAAACATTTAATGGCTCATTCACACCAGATGCATTGGGGCTGCACTGGATCCTTTTTTGGGCTCGTGTGAATAGACCCTAAAGGAGCTTTTCTACCTGCCAAAGAATTAAGATCTCTTCCCATCTAATTTTGAGATCTTTAAACTGCACAAGCGCTTCACTCACTTTGGTTTTTATTAGTCTGTGTTTTGATCATTGCATCTTTTGATTTTCCTGGTTTCAGTGGTGAGACAGCATTCAGAACCATGACAATCCCATATGGTTGGGCTCAGAGGCCAATGCTGCAGCGTATTGACCAGATGCAGCCAAACATTCCAATCACCGTTATTTACGGAGCACGATCCTGTATTGATGGGAATTCGGGAAGCACTATTCAGTCACTGCGACCAAACTCCTATGTGAAAACAGTTGTAAGTATTTGCTTGTAATGCAGACTAATTTTTATGGGTCTAGCGTTTTTATTTTGTTTTTAGATAATTAGACGACAGGCAATCTATTGTCTCCCTATCTGCCATGAGTTGACATGAGTAGTCTACACCTGCAAGCTCTTCTAGGCACTGCTCAATATGTTGTATCAATCAGCAATATTGCTGTAAACTTCTACTTAAGTTTTCGGCACCAATTAACTAGCTGCTGTGCCCTGAATTAAACACCCTAAACTAGGGATGCACCGATACCGGTTTTACTGAAATTTTTTTATTGGTATTAATGACTTGCCACCTGGTTTCCTGATTAGCCGGGAAGCTGGGCGGCGTGTAAAGACTCGTCACCCGGCTTCCCGTTAAGCATGGAGCCAGCTTTCTGGCCATTCAGAAGGCTGAGGGGCAGGTAATGACTCGCCACCTGAATGTTGATGCAAGCAACAGCTAACAGTGACCATCCAACCAGGTTCTGGATTCAGGTCTACTTTGCATTTGAAGCAGGGTGCTTACACACACAGCTGCAAAAATATTTTTATTGGGCCACTCAAATAACACACAAAAAAAAAGTGAATTGGAAAAGCTCTATTCTTTGTACACTGTAATACTATTACTTTTCAAAATGTTATCACCTGTTTACTGAGGTGCTGGTTATTATTAGCCTTTTAAAAATAGCCTGCAGTTTATTACTTTCTGACTGATAGTACATAAACAGCATTGCTGTTGTTGGCTAACCTTTACCCTTGCAATAATAGTTCAAGGTCCTGTTTTAATTGGATCTGATTTGGTTATTGATAATCTTGTAGTTTTTAGTTGACGCCGTCTGTTATTTTCATTACTAAATCCATCTTTAAGAGAACCTGTCATGAAATCCCTTTTTTAGGAATCTAAACATTATAAATTGGAACTATGGAGTCTGCCACTAGTATTTCCACAGCAGTATTTTTTTTTATTATTTGCCAGTACCCCTTGTAGCATAGCTTTATCACCTGTTGATCCTGTCAAAAGATCTATTGTTTTTCCACTTCGTGAACTTGCCAAGCTGTCAGCAACAGTGGCAGTTACTGGGGCTGAGATCAATCGAATAACATTGGAGAGAGGGTGCTTGGTCCGTTTTTATTTTATTTTCCATTAAAAAGGATTAAAACTACGCAGCAAATTCCACTCAAAAATGGCACATGGATGTACAACCCTGCACGTAGACATTCTGTGTGCAGGGGTGTACGTCTTTACACATGTGCGTGTTTATGCAAGGACCGGTGATTACCTGCTATTGATTTCCATGGGCAACTGTATGCAGCACCTGTTGCATCGGGGCAGGGAATTACGCCCAAATTTTATGTTGTACAGCTACATGCATCCCTGTGCATGTGCCCAAAGTGTTTTGTTACAGTCCATTTAAAACTACATGTCCATGTAAGACTTCCACTGTCCACAGGGTGACAATGATGTTGTGTGAGTTCATTGCAGAACAAACCGCATTGTCACCCTGTTACAAAAAGTAGAAAAATAATGGGTGTACTGGCACTATGTTACATAGTGGAATGAGAAAAACAAAAACTGCTCTGTTAGTGCAAGTGCTAGACTTTGACTTTTTTTATTTTGCCCATAGTTCTAGTATTGCAGTGGAAAGAGTTAAATTAAAGATTCATGCAAGATAATAAAATGATTAAAGATTTATATTTACCCCCTTTTTTGGGGGGCATTGAATTCTCTTGGAGGTAAAAGTCAGAGTTGAGGGGCCCCTGAGGTCTGAGAGTTGCAACTATTATTAGCTGCTTGATCTTGTACTGAAAACAAAAAGCAAATATTCATCTTTTATATGCAAACCTATATCTATAACAGAATATTTAGATTCTTGAAATAGCCTAATCGTGCCTGGTTCTTTTTAACCCCTTCATGACTGAGCTAGTTTTCAGGTTCTGTTAATAAATGACTGACACATTTTGTACATTTGTGCTGTGTGATTCTTCCACAGCAGTAATATACTTTCTTACTAAATGTACCCACACATATTATATATAGTTTTTTAGAGGACAGATAGGGCTATATAATTATATCAGATTCAGATCTCACTAAAAGCTCTTTGATCGTGCCTAGACGATCAGAACTGATACATTTCACTCAAAAGATATACATTGTATCTTTTGAGTGAAATGTATCTAACCATCGGGCTCTCGAGCTGTCAAAACAAATAGCAGAGAGGTGAGGTGAGTCACTGCTGCCTCTCTGCTATTTTGAGCTGTCAAATACGGGATCGCAAATTGCGGTCCTCTATTTGCATGTAACGGCTTCATTCTTTCATTAATGAAAGGAAGAAGCTTTTACAAAAAGCTTAATTATTTCATTAATTAACGCCTCAATACTGAGACATTAATGAATGACTGTTAAATGCTGAGGATCAGCAAATACCGGCATTACAAAGCCTGATATAACTCGTCACGTACAGTGTACGTGGCCAGTCATATAGGCACAAAGTGACAGGACGTACACTGTACGTCTCCCGTCACGGAGGGGTTAAAGGTGACCCCAGGCAGCTTAATACACAGGTAAAGTATGCATAGAAACTGCCAAAGGATTTGTAATTCTGTAAAGCCATTCTTGTGTGACACCTCTACTAGATAGTACAACCTTATCCTTCAATGCAGCTGCACCGTCTTGGTCGAAAACATTGGGTCAAAACAATCTGAGCCTGCCGATGGGACAAGGAAGCAGAATTGCACACGCCCTATCTTTTCCTGTTAGCACGTTCACTGTCAGCACATGTGCATGCAACAGAGTCTTGACCCTCCCTGTTCCAGTCTTATTGCCATTGTACAGGGGTATTACAGGAGGTTTATAGTAAGACATACTCGGTTACTAATCCTAGTTGTATTTAAAAACACATTTTTATATTTATTTTCTTTAAAGACTATAGAGCTGCATTCATTGGTGTATTTCTATCTGTGTGGGTTTCAGGTTTAGCTGTTTAGGGCTTGTCCACTATATTTCCGGACCAGAACCTTTTGAATCTGGACCAAAAATGCATACACATTAATTCCAGTGGTAAAATTGAGGCCAGTTCATACCATTGTGTTCAGTTCCAAATCTTTTTCTTTTTTTTTTTTTTAAGTCCATCATGATGCATTTTTTTCTGGTCTGGAACATACAAATACGCAGGTAAACACATGCAAATGCACTGGAACGTGCCTAAAACCCAAACAAAACCAATTGAGAAAAAAAACGTATGCAAAATGCGCATGACCGTGTTTTCAGGAACACCAGATCTGGTCTGGAGATGGTGTGAACAAGTCCTTATTAATTGTCTACCACAGTTATGGACAAATCAATATGCAAAACAGGAACCAGTCTGTCCTATCCAGGAGCCAGCAGAATGTTTAATGGAACCAGCTCCGTCGACAACAACTTTAGGCAACCCCAAAAGCACTGGATTTAATTTTTAAGGAGCATTGGCGGCCTGGCTCCTGAGATTTATTCAGCCCTGGTTACCATACACCATACATTGATGTGTTTTTTGTTTTTGTTTTTTCTATCTACCCTTAGAGAATACTGCTATGTCATTACCGGTTATGACGCACTTCACTGAGAACTACTGTGCCTTCCAAATCACTTTCCTCAAGTTTATATATAAAAGGCTCATTATAGTTCACAGGCCACCTACAGCAGATAAGGGCTTCCACATAAATAGGTCAGTGTATACTTCACTTATACAAGTGCCCAGTTAATCAGTCATTTGGTCACGTTTAGAAAGGTTTAGCAGATGGCTTGAATAAGCTTTCCTCTGAGGTCATCTCAGGCATGCTCTTAACTGTGACAGAACTTTGTTTCAGGTTGATATGTCATGTAGTCGTTAAATATGCCCACTGTAAACCTAGCAAAAAAAATAAATGCTTTCAATTGCAAAAGTGTCCATACAGAGCAAAGCAACCTACAGCCAACAGTCTTTATTGAAACTTGGTGGAAGGTTGCCATAATCCGTGTGATTTTGCTCATTAGCTGGTTGCAGTTGACTGAAAATTACCATGTATTTATCCAATATCTGAGTCCAGCTGTCATGTTCTAGCATTCTTTTGTAAGGTAAAACATAAAAAAAGGTACTCACAATGTTATCAAATATTGTATGTTTGAGTATACAATTTTTTATGCATTTTTTTATTTTTTTTAGGCTATTCGTGGTGCTGGCCATTATGTGTTTGCTGACCAGCCAGAAGATTTCAACCAAAAAGTAATAGAAATCTGTGACTCTGTGGACTAACTTGGAAATCCGGTTTTGAAGATTCCTTTTCTGTATAATTTTTCTCTTACAGAGTAATGCAAAGAGCTTTCAGATTGCTCTCCTATACCCTATTATCGGTGCTTTCTCTTTAAAGACAGTTGCACACTTGAACCAGAATTGTGCCTTTTTTGTAGGAATTGATTTTAGACATAGCACTGTACAGCTTTTACAAGTTTCCAGAGTGTTTCTATTTTATATTGTTGAAATTCAAAAGAATTATATTTACTTTTGTCATATAGGTAGGTGTGTGTATATATATATATATATATACCCAATATTTTTTGTTTGTGTGACTGTGACTCCAAGCATGTTGTGAAAATGCTAAATTTGTATGTACATTGCTGTATTTATTTTTGTATTGTTGAATAATCATTCATTGTGTGCCAAATACTGCATGTGAGTTGTATGCCTGGGAATCTGGATAAGTGGTGAGGTCTGTGATATTCATTTAAGGTTTGAATGAAAACACTACCAGCATTCCATACAATAGATGACAGATGTCAATACTATCACTGCATTAGGATTATAAAAGTGTGACATATATTCATCTAACTTTTAAATTGTTCATTCTTTCTGCAAACACGTAAACTAAGCAATATATTTACAGAACGTTCACATTGCGAACATCTCTGAGATTCACAGTGCATTATAGGCACTAAATGAAGGCAAAGAGCATAGAAATTTCCTATGCTCCTTGGCTCCTTCTAGTGGCCATAATGCGCTGCGAATCTTGTTCGCAGAGACGTTTGCTGTGGGAACATTTTTTAAATGGACCCCCTAAGAGTATCCCTCTAATAAGGCCATCTTTTTAGCAGCTAGAGGGTTTTTTATTTAATGCATACCCATGATTTACTCTTGATAGGCAAACAGTCTCAGATTTTGGCAGTTCTGCTCCAGATAAAAATGAGTGTTACAATGAATCAGTTTTGATAGTGAACATACAACTAATATTGCACAGGGATTTAATAGTTTGGAGGTGACCCCCGAGCAATCCTCCATTCACCTGACCTGTTCTAACACTGTTCAGTTCGTTGGGTGATTGTCTAATTACTACCAATGAGGCAGTTTATTGTGGCTCTGTAGAGATTAAGAGTTATCCCTCCTGATTGCTTCCTCATTAGACATTGATTTACAAATACAATTCTTTGCATGCAGTGAATGAAGTGATTATGACATAAACAGCCGTATCGTGCAACATTTTCTTGTCTTGCCAGGAAATAATTGGCAGTGGTACTTTGGTCCGGCTAGGAGTTGTGTGGTATTGGAAGTAGGAATATTTCCATGCTATCAACCCAGAGGAGTCCAATGCAACGATCAGGCAAATTAATGCTGTATAGGGCTTACTTAGGGGATAACGGGGGTTTTTGAATGGCTCGTCGCATACAGGAATTTTCTGAACTTTTTGGAAAACCTATGTAATGCGGCCAGTCCTTTCTTAGAGGATGGACCATTCATGCTCCACGTTCCCCCTATTGACTGTGTTGTAAAGAGAAAGGCTGTGTGTCCCAGGGAGTTGTGGGGACATCATAAGTCTTACTTCTCCGTGTTTGATGAGAAATTTTTGGGGGGCATAGCTACATTTAAATTTAAAGCTGATTTAATCCCAGTAAGTGAAGAAAACCGTTTTGTAGGTACTTTTACCTACTAGGTAAAGTTGGATTAACTCTAATTTAAAAAAAATGAAATCTTTTTGACCTTCATTGGAATGTTTTTTTTTTTGCTTTTTAGCACGGTCTTGGTAGCTTCTGATCACTAGTACTTGCAGTGCGTTTGAAATGTGTCATATTACAGATTCCTCCAACAGTTACTGAGGATGGAGGAATCTCCTATTGTTTGCATTGTATTCTGACAGCGGCTGGTTGTTGCTGTCAGAATACCCAAAGCCTGTAGCTCATTGGCTGCAGGCTCTGTTTTGTTTAAAGGTATTCTGACTGGCTCCTTCGATTTGAGGGATGCCAGCCAAAAGGGTGCCAACAACAGCACCCGCTGTGTGAATTTTGGCCGGTTCATCAAGCAACGGCCATAATTCACATAGTGTATGGCCAGCTTTAGTCTCTTTTCACACCTAATCATGATCGTAGCCAGGCGATTTTAGAGGCAAATTCTTTTGTGCATTTTGCAAGTGGTTTTATGCTCAACTTGTAGTACAGGAGCCAAATCATACATTTTTGGGCCCTATAGACTTTTAAATGGGAGCTTCCATTAAAGTCTGAGGCGAAAAGAAGCGCTTGTGCTTTTTCAAGCTTCATGTGAAGGCCATTGAAGACAATGGGAATCCTCTTGCTTATCTTTGTTACGCTTATAGAAAAAGCCCAATGCCTAGGTGTGAATGGGGCCTTACTAAACATCTAGTTGTGAAGAAACCCTGAGCCACCGGTCCAGTGAGTAAGTGAGTCTTGTTTAAAGGATGTCAAAAACTCCAGGAATTATCTTCACCCCTTACCCTACAGCCAATAATTAGGCAGTGCAAGAATTTGTACCTGTTAAAAAAAAAAAGTATAAGGTTTGATTAAAAAAAAATCACAGAATTATAAACTCTGTGACCAATAAGGAATTTGTATGAGGCCATATAGAGGATTTTTGTTCAGATTTTGGAGTAACTCTACTTTCCAAAGGAAAAAGGTTGATCTTCCTAACTATCTACACTGGAAACTTTGGGTCCCCAATTAAATGCAATGGGTCTGCAAAAATGGGAAATCTGTAAGTGCATTGATTGCATTTGTTTACCAGCCGCAGAATTTATTATAGTCATCTGTAATTCTTGTGATTCACATACCTCTGCCATGTTATGCAACCAGGAACCCATAGCTTAGTCAAGAGAGATGCTAATTCATTGTTCAGTGGCCATGCTTTAGGTATAAGGAGATATGACGTTGCAAAACTGAACCAGGAAAGAGATGCTTTACCTGCAAGAATATGCAGTGTACTAGAAGTGTGTGAATCATAGGAACGGCTGACCAGCATTTAAAATCATTTTCCAGATAACAGTGCAGGTGCATTTTATGTGTATTTAACCATTTGCCTGGAGTTCCACTTTAAAGGTCACAGTGGTTTGACTGCCATTTGCACAATATACGTGCCAAGGGGGAAACTACTACAAAAAGCAATACCGTATTTTGAAAGTGCACTGTTTTTCTCTGGTACCCTGGTTAGGAGGATTACATTAGCAAACTTCTTAACTGTTAAACTTTCCTGTTCAAAGTTTTGTTGTCATGAGCATTTTTACCACTTAAATGTATATATTGTTTTATACGTTTTCAGTTGTGTTGAATATAAGAGATAGAGATTTTCAGGTATTTCATAATAGCTGCTAAGGTGAGATGGAAGTTACTGAAGTAATAATAAAACAATTTCTATTATAATGTACTGTTCATTTCACCCAAAAGAGATATATTGTGTTCTTTAGGAGATCATTATTTTACAGCCAGGTGTTGCCATAGCGACCAGCCTCCAGGTTTTGGAGTAGAAGTTTATTTCATAGTGGAAAGGAAAATTCACTGCTTGGAAGTTAGTGTAAAAAATGCACTTTGCTGTTCATAAATTAGAAATATAATGACTAAATGCAGAAGCCATTTTGTCAACCAAATATGCAATGGTGTGTATATTTTATTTAAATATAGAACATATTAAGGCTTTTTGTTATCTAAAGAAAAAAGGTTGCACAATATGTTTTTAGTTTTCTGTTTTTATTATAATTATGTAAATGTATTTTAAGCTGCCCTCTCTGTGAAAGTTCATATTTTATGCCGACAACCATAGTATTTGAGTTCACGGAGTATGGGGCAACATATTTCAACTAATAATAACAAGCTTATTGTTATGGAATGCAATAAAAAGTTTAAATCTGAGCCGTTAGTTCTTTTATTCTTCTCTGGTTTTTCTTTTTTTATATTTGATTGACTTATTTGATATACATCCTTGTGCATTTGTTGAGCAGTTATACAGATAATGTATGGCAGAGGTAGGCAAACTCCGGCCCTCCAGCTGTTGTGCAAGTAGAAATCCCATCCGGCATTGCAAGACCCTGACTTTTACTGGCATGATTCCCAGAGGCAGATGCATGCAGAGTTTGCTTACCCCTGATTTAGGGTATCACTGCTGATTTCCCGGTAGTAAAATGTATGGATCTCTGATCGGGTGGACTGGGGGACCAGCTAATTCATACTGAGCCATGGGTCCACAACCTTTTGGGTTAAGTGCTCAACTGAGATCTCATTACTGAGTTCTTGGGGTTCCTGACTTGTATGATATGACAATCCTTCACATAGGCTCTATTAGGAATCATTGGAACAAAAGGACACTTCATTGCAGTCCAGCTCCATACTGACTTTTGACCTGAACTGTGAAAGCTATGGTTAAAAAAAAAAAAAGAGGCAAAGATGGCCACTCAACCATATTGCCTGCCGCTGATCTTTCCCTTACTGACTCACAATGTCTTTTATTCTACTGTGTTTGTGTGCAGGCAGGCTTTGCATCATCATGTCGGTGCCTCCAGAAAGGAGAGCAGTGAGCAGAACAGTGGTGATGACAAGTCTCAATTTTAAATCTGCTGAGCCTACTAGACAGCAGTGCCCTAGTTCTCACACTGCAGATATACAACTATGAGGCTGCAGGCACAAGAGTGCATAGGCACCCTTTCATACCAGGACGTACACTGCTTTTTTTTTTTTTTTTCAGTAGAAGTACCTTTTCAAGATACTGCTTAGGCACACGTCAAGATGTTCCCTATAACTGTTTTCCTGCAGCACTGGGGCTGTCCACAGCAAACCTGTCTCCTTTGCTATGTTTAGAGAAAAGTTTGTAGTGCCTCAGAGAGTTAAAACATGCCTGCATCATCACAAGTACATTTAGACTGAACAGTAGAAATTGGTTCAGGACACTCAATGTTGCATGTTTGTTAAGCTAAAGGGAAATGTGCATGGTTTTCTAACTGATATGGACCAAACCGAATTGATTATTTTTAGTTTTAACATGAACAGTATTACTAACAAAATGCATATACAGCAATATTAAATGCTAGCTTGCAAAGAATTCACCTTTTTACATTTACATGCCATAACCTCTAAAGCATAAACAAAACTTAACCCAATCAACACCTAGCCTTAAGGGCCTATTGACAGCATTGCATTGCAGTACTGTGAATATTGCTGCAACTCATGTTGCATGTGGTGGTGTGATGTAGTGCCCTTTATTGTAGTGCACCATAGTACAGAATCACTTGTAGTGCTGGGATGTCAGTGATTACCCTGCCATGCTCTTTTAAATTTGTTAGTTAATAGAATGCATTGGCGAATACTGTTTAATATAGCCTTAAAGCACTCCCATTTGTTTATTCCCAGGAAGATTTCATTTAATTTTAATATTAAGTCGCCTGTTGTTGTCATCCCAGCTGGTCTCGGTTTCCTGGAAAATACCACAAATGTGTTTACCCTATGTTCACTGTTTCCCAAGTTGTCACATATCTACCTCCTGTGATTTATCTCTGTATTATGAGAAATTGGATAGTCCAACAGAGCATTATTTCTAGTTGGCTTTTCCATCATCTGACTTATGAAATTATCTTACAGAAAATGCAAGTTTCTGTGTGCCTTTCCTCTTGCCAAATTAATATCATCATTATAACATTTCCTTGCCTCCCCGTCATCTCCATCTGTGAGAGTAGGTGAAACTCCTCCTCTTCCCTTATTATAAGGGGCCTATAGTGTATATATCCATCAATAATTTACCATTTGTAAATCACATTTTTATCTCCAACCATAAGGGCTCTGCACCATTACTAGTTTTGTTACTGATGTCATCGCACACATTTATTATTAAATATTTCCTGACCTGCATGCTTACACCTCCCCATCTTCTTTCTTCCCTATCCCTCTGAAATAAATCGGACTCTTTGATATTCTCAGTCCAGTTGTATGCTGTCCAAACCAGGTTTCTGTTATTCCCCAGAAGTCATAATTCTCCTCAAGTAGTAAAGGTTCTAGCTCTTCCATTTTGTTTGGCAGACTTCTAGTATTTGTTATCATGCCTTTTGAATTTTTTATGGTGTTTAGTTTTTTTTATTGCTCACTATTATACTGCTAAATTCTTTAGCCAGACTCTCATTATTGGACTCGGGTAATGGAGGTTCCCCCATGCCTGTTATGGTCCCCTTTTTACTCTTCTCATGCCATCTCCCTCTCCTCTGTGACCTGTGATTTGATCTTTGCTCGCTGTGGTCTCTACCACAGTGAGAGTAAGAGCCGAGGTAGGGGTTATAGTAGGGAAAGCTTTTCATATCCTGCACAAAAATACAACAGGAAAAACTATCCTGGCTCCACCTAGTTTTTACTATATTAAGGAAAAATTAACGAAACTATGAGGTGAGTGAAAAGCACTCACCTCATAGTTCTCCTTTTAATGTTATTGCTATCGCATAGGGGGATGACAATCCCCCTATATAGTATATAATAGCAAAGGCACCCTGACAGGTCCTCTTTATGGAGACATTAGGGGTCTCTAAGACCCCTAATCTCACCTGGGGACCCCAAAAGATGCTGATTCAGCAAAGATCTGCTTCATCAGCTTCTCTCTGGGCATAGCAGCCAAATGACTGACAGGTGAATGCAGAAGGGATGTATTACACATCACTTCCGCATTCACAGTACGGAGGGAGTTGAGCAAGGAGGAAGCTGGTTGAGGGCCGCAGATGGGCTAGCGGATCCCAGGATTGAAGGGTCAGGAGGGGGCGACACTCGGGGGGGGGGCTAGCAAAACACAACATACAACCGATCAGCGCCTATAGAGCCGCCGATTGGTTGTATGTCAAACAGCCGGTCACGGCTGTAAAGAACGGGCGGGTCTTTTCTGTCTGTGCGCGCACGAGCAGAAAAAAAAAAGCTGTCTAATTACGGCAACCTGCCAGTGGGACTTTGCCGTCCGTCCTTTTTTTCACAATCGGCGGACGGCAAGCAGTTAAATAATGTCTGTGGATTCACTAAACTGAGATTTTCAAGTTCATGATAATTAGAATAATCGTGCAAAGCTGCAGTGTAGTCAGATGACCTTTATTCTAACTTTCCCTTTTCTCCCCTATCATTGTCAGAATATGGAGATAACCCTTTACCAAATAAATACAACACTAGAAATATTTCTCTTATCTGTTCTCAAGAACATTTCTTACTCCACTTTCAGCAGATATGAATGTAATGCATTGAAAGCACAGCAATAAAGATGTACCTTTACCTGTAAATCCACACGCAACCCTATAGATGGTGTGTTATCTTCAGTTTGTTGAAGATATGCAATACAGCAATTCAAGCGCTGTGAAAGTTGTTTTAATCCCTTAGTATTCCACCCTAATTACAGACTCTCAGCACAAGCCACTACAGCAATGAAATCTATAATTCCAATTGTTTAAAGGGCCACTATAGAAATAATATATTTTATTCTGGTAACTGTATGGGGTTTCTACCTGCTCAAAACTGTGACTGCCACCCCCTCCTCATGGCCCAATCAGTTGTGGAGAGGCGCATTGCCCACCCTGCAGCTATACGTCCCAAAGGGGTGGGGCAAGGCCCCACCAAAACTGCCATTATCAGTTGGGCTGGGAGGATGGAGTGGTGGTCAAATTCTTTAGGGGCTTGTCTGCAGACTGCAGCTGAAAGCAAGCTGTACTTGCCCATATAATCAAGCCCAAAACCCACCAAGCACAGGCTTGCATGGGTAATTGCAAGAAATTCCAATTATTTTGCTTGCTGCATGTGTCTGTGAACTCTCAAAAAAAACGTAACGGTCTGGTTGGAAATTCTCTTCTAAGGAAAGAGGTGTGTGGGGTGCCATTATACCATCTGAAAGTTCTAGTTACTTGTCATGCAGGTCCTCTGGTTTCAATAGTTTGAGACAATTAGGCAAATAGTGGAATCAGACATTCTAGTCAGCATACTGGTTGAGTCAGGAAGTACTGAAACCAGAGGATCAGCATTTTCAGGAGTTTAGCAATGCCGATCCTGTAGTTAGGTTACTTTACATTGAGGACTTCCAATGATCAAGATACATTATCCACAAGTTTACAAGAGTTTACTTGTCACAGGAGTTTTTCATGTTCTGCATGCAGCAGTGTGAAATAGATTTCACATGATCGCATGAGGTTCATCTTCAAAGCAAGAAGAAAAAAAAAGCTCTGTCTCCAGAGCCGCGACTTGTCTGGGTTGTTGTGAATTATGCAAATTGTGATTAGTGAAACTTTCACGCAGCAAGATTTGGAGGAAAAACCTAACATAGAAGTGCAGTCAGAACATCTCCAGTTAACTCACATAAAGTCAGGTTTTGCCCCCCAGCTGTTTTGTATTTGATTGAAAGCTGCAGCAGAACCTACAATGGAAATTCCCCTGAGCTGTATGATTTTTACTAATTAGAGCAGTTTGTAGATAAGGCCATTAAGTTGGGATTCAATAATAAATCAAATTGTATGGTAATGGCATGGAGAGAAATTGTCATGACTACGTTTCAGCGTCATTTCAGCGACTACATGCAGTGTCAGGAAGGTGCTATTACCTACTCCATGCCCAAATGTTGAGACCATTCTTCCATTCAATGCATCTAACAAACAGGTTAAGTTGGTTTTCGCTTTACATATTTGTTACTGATATTTTTGGTTTGCTTGTCTTACACTTAGCAGCCCCCCATCCCAGATAGTAGACACCATAAAGGGGACAGGTTGCAACTTTATGTGCAGTGTCCCTCTCCGTTCAGTGCCAGCAAAGATAGAATGATTAGGAGCTTGAGCACTGTACTATGTGGTAGACAGGGGTCTACCCACTCTTGCTATGCCCTGCCAGTCAGGGTATTCTTGTGGGCTCCAGTGATGCTGCAAATAGAATAACACTGATCATTACAAAATTAACAGGCACCTTATGGGGCCCACTCACCAGTGTTGAAGCTTTGTTTAAAGCCAGTTTTATATCTATATGTTGTGGTAACGTGCTTTACTTCAACTTACTAAAATGCTCCTACTGTCATTTGTTTTCAATGGCTCCCCAAATCACTAAAGGAATGCACTTCCATGCATTGTGGTGCAGGTAAGATTTTTAGATCTGTTGTAGTGTGTTGGCACCCCATTCAAATTTATGGGCTGGTTTAATGCAAAACACATTAACACAAGTTAATACACTACAACTAAAGAACAGCCAGATGTGATGGGAGCCTAAGAATTTTTTTGAGGTTTAGGGTTCACTTTAAATGATGCACACACAAACGTTTTACACCATTTCAAAGTGAATTTCATGGGACATTATTTGCTTGCCATTAACCCCTCCAGCACCCAAGGCTGCACCATGAAAAGAAGGGGATAGTCCCATGCCTGCCTGGAAATATCAGTGAATTCACTTTTTCTCTGGCAGGTAAACTGAGTAAAGGGGGAGCATCTGCATGGGTAAAGCACAGATTTACGTTTAGCTACTAGATGGTGTAGGAGAAATACCTTTGTCAATGATGCGGAAGTTCACATAACCCCATTCTCTTCCTGGGCCTGCAGGGAATTTGACATTGGTGACGACTAATTATTGAGGTTGTTGGTTATAGATCTCAGCAGCAACAAAAAATGCTTTTGTATCATATATTTCTCCATCCTTACATCACGGTAATGCAAATGTATATTCAACTTTTGTATCTCATGTTTAGTTTAGTAATTTGTATTGAGATTGTAGTCCATCATGGGAGTGAGCCTGGAATGGTGGCTACTTTACAACACACGCAGAGACCATAGAAAACAAAAGTAGCCACCCTCCAGAAGGAAGGACAGTGTTGGCACCAATTCAGAGATGATTTGAGGATCTACAGCTGAGTGATGCACAAATAAGATACATTTTGTTACTAGTAAGGTACTTAAATGCATTTTTAAGATTTACCTGCGGAATTTAGTGTCACTTTAGCTCTACTGGCAATCATCCACAGTCAGGTGCTGAACCAGTCGTTCTAGCACCCATCAACAGGACATGTCTTGGCCCCACAAGACAGCAGGATTTTAGTCAAATCCCAGGAGAATCCCATGGAATCTGGGGTGGTTGGAAGGCATGAACGTATGTATCAGTTTTGTTTATAATTTAGCACTTTGCATATATTGCAAAAAGAAAATTCACGGGGAGATATTAACAATTGTTACATATAATTTATTATATTATTATTATTTTATTTTTTTTAATTTACAAATTCACTGGAAGAAGCTAGTACATATAATTAGGATACTGCCAGCTAACAGATACTATTCCTTTATGTCTGATAACTACATAATTAAAACATATAAAAATAGAACAGGGTCATATAATATAGAAGTGGAGTGGACTCCAGTAATATCTGGTTTAATATAGAATTTTACAAATCTGTGAATAAAATTGTACATTTCAGCATAAAATGAAACAAAAAGCTATGCGGGTCCAGAGATTATGCATTACAATACATAGTAATGACTCCTTTGACTATCTTCAAATTTGTGTCAAGATTACAGATTTTAATATAACCTGAAGGCACACAGAGATGCCATGCCATTATTTCAAATGACGTAGGTCTATACAAAGATTCAAAGGGCTTGAAATAAATGTCAGGAAAAATAGAACAATGTAGATTTTCATTTTACAAGGTCAAATTTATTCAAAAAAAAGGAATGAAAAGTAGTTTTCAGTAAAACATAAAAGCTGTTTTTTTTTCAATGAATTACTTTCATATGTATCCGTTTCTTACATTTTATTTTTGTTATTATGGACTAAAAGGGCAGCAAACATCTTTATCAGTAAGTAATTCTTAACACTATACAAAGCTTATTTAAAGAAGTAGAAAATTACATAAAGAGGCAATTAAAGGAGAACTATGAGGTGAGTGATTCTCACTCAACCTCAAAGTTCGAGCCGACGTGTGACAATAGATCGGGAAGTGATCGAACGCATACCATCGCTCGCTCACTTCTCTGTCCCTGCAGAGAGCCGTGACTGTCACTCACAGCTCCCTGCAGGGATTCCCCCCTCTCCGATCCTCCAGCACTGACTGGCGGAACGGACGGGGGGGGCAGGGGGGGGCTCTGTCTCTAGATGGGCAGAGCCAGCTGTCACTCACGCAGCTGGGTGGATCTCAATAGTAATGTCGGTATCCGTCCCGGTTGCGGCGGTCTCAGTATACAACAAGCTGTAGCTCACGATATACTGAGCTTTGGGTCATGGGAGGATAAAATACGCTTTAAAAGCCATAACCAATGCAGAGGCTGGTAACCTAATAAGAACAGCTTGTAATAAAATATACACACGGCATATATACAGATGTTATTAAACACATGGTCGCATGTCTCCAAATGCAGCTTATAAACCATCATATTTATACTTATAAAGCTCTATACTTCTAAAAAGTCCTATTTTAGAGGTACATTGGGAGGAGAAAAAGAACCAGCAGATCCTCCCTGGATCATTCCCCAGTCTCCTTCAAGAGTGAGTCACCATTTGGCCACCGATATGACAGAACATTCTTGTAAACAGATTTGAATTCCCTGTGTGTGAAAGCTCATTGACTTTCCCGCTGTCAGTACAATTTTTTTTTTAATTCTAGCAAGGCAGTAAATGCCTGTCACCATCCTATCCCCCACAGTTAAAATAGTTAACGTGATCCCAAAGTGTACAGGGAAACTGAAGTTTCTCAGCAATTATGTATAATTCAGAAACCGTTAATAAAGTTTCAATCATGCTGATATGCAAAGTTTCTCCACACCATCTTAGAACAGTTTGTACATTTATGCACTCTTAATTTCACGATAATCTTCCATCAGTGCCTATTTTGGGAGAACACCTTGATATTCAGATGTCCAAGGTTAGGGAGAAAAATACAGGTGTAAAGGAACATTTAGGGTACAGCCTGCAGTTTGTAAATTGGGGTAAATACATCCACATCTACAAAGTGTTTGAAAGGATTCACAGTGTAATTAAATGATGCAATATACAATGTCCCTGCCAGTAATGAATATCACTTGTATCAGATAAATATGAAAGTCAGAGGAGAAACCTTGTGCATTGTTGAGATCTCACCCACAGGCAAACATTCTCCATCTTGTGCCTCAGAAGTTGGAAACCATGTGCCAAAAACAAGCCCTGAAAGGAAGAACAGCCATGTTACTCCTCAACGTGTTTGAGGAGTCATGGACTTCCTAAGAGGGGCAAGTGAGGTTCACCTATATAATTTGATTACACTCTGAATCAGGTCAGGTTCCTGGCTATGCTGACTAGATGGGGTGCCTACGTTTAAAAGATAAATATTTATTTCAGGTGTCGTCATGGTCAACAGTCAACAAGGGAAGCATTTACTGCATTGCTGGAACTGACAATTTTTGCTTAGTCACATGTTGACAGTGCCAACCTAAAATATTTTTAATATAAAGCAGTAACATATCTGGCCATTTTTTGTTATAAACACATTTTTTAGATTGTAATCCCTCCTGGGCAGGACGCTCCTTACCACGTTGTCTTGATTTGCATTGTAACTGTAATGTCTTCCTTATATTGTAAAGTGCTGCGCAAACTGTTGGCGCTATATAAAGCCTGTATAATAATAACCAACGCGGACTTTCTATACAAACACTGAAAGTCCGAATCGTATGCAGGACAATAGTAGCAGTCATACAGTATGAGAACTCCAATATGCACAGGTGCAGTTCTTCAATGTAAATAAGCCCTCACGGGCAGGGGCGTATCTGCCGCAAGGCAAACAAGGCGTTTGCTTGGAGCGGCAGATTCGCTGAGAGTGGCGGGTGCCGCCGGGGGGGGGGGGGGGGGGGGTGG
>NW_017308064.1:117424-133348 GCF_000935625.1 Nanorana parkeri
GGGGGGATGAGGATCATAGCACACGGGGGGATGAGGATCATAGCACACGGGGGGATGAGGATCATAGCACAGGGGGGGGGGTGGCACGCAGAGCTGTGTATTCATCAGTTCCTTTAGCCCTAATTTTCTGATGAGGAGAAGCCAAAACTGGGCTTTCCAATTTTTAAGTACAATAGGCTACTAGAGGTAAAGCATTCTTATACAGGGGGTCTCACATGTGGCCCCTAAACCCATTTAAGGGCCACACATAATATTCAGTAAACGTAATCTCAGAGATTGATGACATGTTAAACGAGACGGTCAGAGACTTCTGTCATGTTACACGAGGCGGTCAGAGACTGCTGGCATTTTACAGGAGATGGTCAGAGACTGATGTCATGTTACAAGAGATGGTCAGAGACTGTTGTCATGTTACATGAGATGATCAGAGACTGCGGTCATGTTACATGAGATGGTAAGTGACTGATGGGATGTTACAGGAGATGGTTAGAGACTGCTGGCATGTTACAGGAGATGGTTAGAGACTGCTGGCATGTTACAGGAGATGGTTAGAGACTGCTGACATGTTACAGGAGATGGTTAGAGACTGCTGACATGTTAATTGAGAGGGTCAGAGACTGCTTGCATGTTACAGGAGATGGTCAAAGACAGTGAAAATATAGGCATTCGTTATCTACTTTTAATGTACAGAAAGGAAGCCTAAAGAGGGTGGAGTTTAGTGAGGAAGGGGTTGGTCTTAAACAGGAAGGGGCGGGGCAAATTTAGATTAGGGGGGCGCTCGAGTTTAGTCTTGCCTAGGGCAGCACAAAACCAAAATACACCACTGCTCACGGGCAGGGCCCTCCTTACCACCTTGTCTTAAATTGTATTGTGACTGTAATGTCTTCCTTATATTGTAAAGCGCTGTGCAAACTATTGGCGCTATATAAATCCTGTATAATAATAATACCAGACATATTATCAGAACAGATCCCACAAGTGCCGTTCTTCAATGTACATATCAGACATCTTATCAGTACAGATCCAATCAGCTTATACTGTATAAAGGGTTTGAATAATAAATATAAACTAAATGATACCCAAGGAACCTGAAATAAAACCATCTCCCCTTTTAATTTAATTAATCTAACATTCTACCATAATTTAGAATCCTTTCCACATTTATTGGCACACATGTCAAGCTGTGATCTCATGTGGGAATAGTAAGAATCTTATCTACAATGTTCCATTATTAGGGTGCCAATATCATTATGCGGCATTAATGCTACAGCTACTTATCAGAACAGATCCCACAAGTGCAGTTCTTCAATGTACATATCAGACATATTATCAGAACAGATCCCACAAGTGCAGTTCTTCAATGTACATATCAGACATATTATCAGAACAGATCCCACAAGTGCCGTTCTTCAATGTACATATCAGACATCTTATCAGAACAGATCCCACAAGTGCAGTTCTTCAATGTACATATCAGACATCTTATCAGAACAGATCCCACAAGTGCCGTTCTTCAATGTACATATCAGACATATTATCAGAACAGATCCCACTAGTGCCGTTCTTCAATGTACATATCAGACATATTATCAGAACAGATCCCACTAGTGTAGTTCTTCAATGTACATATCAGACATATTATCAGTACAGATCCAATCAGCTTATACTGTATAAAGGGTTTGAATAATAAATATAAACTAAATGATACCCAAGGAACCTGAAATAAAACCATCTCCCCTTTTAATTTAATTAATCTAACATTCTACCATAATTTAGAATCCTTTCCACATTTATTGGCACACATGTCAAGCTGTGATCTCATGTGGGAATAGTAAGAATCTTATCTACAATGTTCCATTATTAGGGTGCCAATATCATTATGCAACATTAATGCTACAGTGTCATCAACATGTCATTTGGGCTAACTCAAGACTTGATAATGAGTAGAATGTATTTATTTTCTTGTAGGTATCTCTACATGATCTGCTGCATGTCAGAGTATACTCTGTGACCTTGCTTTGATTAGTGCTGGTATAATGAATGTATAAAGCAAGACTAATAGGTCAGAAAGGCTTTAAATTGATTGTACTAATGGACAATCGCAGTGCTGCCACCCACTAATTTATAAATCTTAAAATGTATATTCTGGGCTCTATAAGCATCTTCACTATTTTATCCAAACACCACAATTAAATTACAAATACAAAAGTGATTTTTTAAACGTTTAATGTAATTTTCATTTGAAATAATAATCCACATCACTAAACTCTTGTGTCAAAACTGACTTTGCATATATTTTAAAGGAGAAATCCAGCTGGAATAGAAAATTGCCATTGTCAAGTTATTTGTTGTTGGTCACTATGAGCTTTGTTTTAGATTACTTTAATCTTTTGTGACAGCACCAAAACTTTATGGATAATTGTTTTATTCATTAAAAATCAGAGCTTGCACTACTTTTTCAACTGCATGTTTTTTGCCCATGTTTTGCACCTGTTTTCTTCAGAGCTTGCACTATTTTTTTAGTTGCATCTTTTTTGCACGTGTTTTCATCTGCACTTGTTCTGGGCTGTCTGAAACTGGAGCATCACCTAAGAAAACAATCACAACTTAAGAAGTCCCCATGGCCGCTACTTCAAGATGCGACAGTTAAGCTTTTTGCCTGGAGTTAGATGTCTTCTTTCCTGGAGTCTATTTAACCTCATTTGTGGTCAGAGTTACTTAGGCTTCCGAAGTCTTCATAACCCCTACTGATACCAACCTGATGTGTGCCATGATTTTGTGGTCAGCGTGCCAAATAAGGGGGCACGCTCTAGTGAAATGATAGAACCTGGGGAAGGGCGGGTGGGTCAGACGCGACCTCGCTGTGACGTGACGAGGAGCTCCCTGTCACCCTTCTTAAGGGGAGGAGAGCCGCCGCAACTCCTCCCACAAACACGGCCAAGATACCTTGGCCTATTACTTATCAACAACATTACACTAGCATCATAAATCTGGTGCAAATAAATTCCATGCAAGTTCAAACACTCGCAATTGCTTCGATAAATTTCCCCCGATGTCTTGTCATGTCAAAATGCAAGATAGGAGCATAGCATAATTCTGGCACATCAACCGTTATTTTTCTGTTCTTGCAGTCTGTTTAAGGAGATAGAACATGTGGGAATGTGCATGTTTTGCAGCAATGTAATATATCTGTTTTTTATTATGCCTTGACATGCACTTAACATTTTTGTTTTTGGGATTAAATATCTTCTAACGTACAAATAGATCTGGTCCGCTTTAAAATATAGTATATATGTCTACTGTTGGTTCAAACTTGTCATAATTTTTTTCATAGAAATTCCATTTTTTTCCCGGTTTCAGTTAATGCACAGCATTTTATGTTATTATCACTCCCACAAGAATCGTGGAAGAGACATGAGTCAGTAAAACAAATAATTCCACTTCTTTCTTTATATTAAAGTCTTTGCGCCCCTTCAATGAAAAGGAAGGCTACTTGTTTGCATATAAATTGTTTTTGGCTGATTCAAGGTCATTCAAAACAATAGATCAAATAATTAGAGGTGTTAATATTTTGAGGAAATTCAGAGGAGTAATCCTGTATTTTGGATTAGTTCCAAAACTATTAATGATTCTACACTGACACATTCTCCTTGTAAGTTACAGTCTGGCATGGCATTCTAGCAAATGAGATTCAATGTATCATGCTTACAATACCACAAAAAGTCTTAGCCCACGTTCTAAAATGTCCTTTACCTCCTGTTATTTTAAAATGAGTTTCAAATAATGGTTAGCTATATAGGATTCTTAATGAGCAGGTATAACGGTCCCACAGCAGAGTGTGCCGGCATTCCAATACCATAAACATATTTGACAATTGTCCAAATCTGTTCATCTTTGTTCCATAGATGTCAGCTAATTCAAGCATGAAAAAAGCTTGAGTAGAGACAGGCTGATGACAAAGTGATTAGATGAGTAGAAGAAAAGCAGGTGTGATTGTTAGGTACATACAGTATTTCATCAGATTAGACAAAACAAGCCACAACGTTTCAGGGGGGTGCTTCCCCTTTGTCAGATGCTGCACTGCTCCCATGAAAGGTAATCTCTCACCCTTTATGAAATTCAATAAGTCTCATAATTAATTTGCTTCTTTGAATTGTATACACTACTTTTGAAGTAGTAATGATTTGTTTGATTGGGTTCTACATGCATGCCTTATACAACCAAACGTTCCCATGCACCAACTACGACTGATGGGCAGTAAAAATGATTTCTTTGCAGCTGTTTAAAATTGGACAATGAAAAAAAAACTAACTGGACGAGTCTAATATTTTTACTCAAGAATACATTGTTGTCTGTTGGGAGTTCAACTGTTGAATTAGTGGTGACAATATATGGAGTCACTTCCAACTATTGTGCAGTGCATGCCGCCAGTGGCCATAGGAGAGAACTTGTTCTCCACCCCCAGGCACCTCTAAAACTGAAGAGGCAACCTGACAAAGAAATGGGCCAAGAAGGCGGCATGGGGCATAGTTGTCGGCATAATTGACATGTTTCTCTTTGCACTTAGAATGCATGATTCTTAGTTTATAAAGGAGCATAAACACAGTTTTCATCGGAACATCCATAGTCTTTCTAATCTTCCTGTATATTAATCAGAACAATCACCCCAAGAGAAAAGACATTTGATCAAGTATGGCTAATATAACATGAGGTGTATGGTGTGAGTGTTATAATGTACTACTTCTCATGTATATACACAGAGATATTATTAACTGTAGGTGAAATTTGGGATTACTGCTCCTGATTCAGATAAAGCATAGGAACAGAACTATGTATATACATAGTTACATAGGTTGAAACAAGTCCATCAGGTTCAACCTATACAGATAAGAGAGAAAAAAAAAGAAGAAAAATCTAAAACAGAATGCTATGTTCACAGTTACCCACCATTGATCCAAAAAAAACCCTTATAAGTCATTGTTCAATTTGCTCCAACATCGCATAGTACCTGGATCAACAATCTTCTGTGCATTTAGACATTAATCCAGATTTTTTTTAAAGAGTTAACTGAGCTAGCTAGAACTTGCTGATGAGGGAGTTTATGCCACATTTTCACAGCTCTAACTGTGAAGAGGCCTTTCCGTATGCAAAGGTTAAAGCTCTTTTCCTTCAGATGCAAAGAGTGCCCCTTTGTTCTTTGCAGTGACCTTAAAGTGAATAATTTGGCACCAAGCTCACTATATCAACCATTTTTGTATTTATAAATGGTGATCATATCCCCCCTCAATCTCCTCTTCTCAAGAGAGAACAAATTCAGTTCAGATATTCTTTCCTCATAGCCGAGCTCCTCCATGCCTCTTATGAGTTTAGTCGCCCTTCGCTGCACTTTCTCCAGTTCCATTACATCCTTTTTGTGAACCGGTGTCCAAAACTGAACTGCATATTCCAGATGATGTCTTACTAATCCTTTGTACAGGGGCAGGATTACGTCTCTCTCTTTCTGGATTCTATACCCCTTTTAATACAAGAAAGTATTTTGCTTGCTTTAGAAACTGCGGCTTGACATTGCATGCTATTATTGAGTCTATGGTCTAACCAGTACACCCAGATCTTTCCCCATCATTGACTACCTCAAACATACATACACTAGAGTGTATAAAACATGTTTTTAGTCCCCAAGTGCATAACTTTACATTTATCAACATTAAACCTCATTTGACAAATAGATGACCAATCACACAGTGCATTCAGATCTACTTGTAAGTTGGAGACATCCTGTAAGGACTGTATTCTGCTACATAGCTTGGTGTCATCTGCAAACACAGAAATTGTACTTTTAATCCCCAACTCTATATAATTTATAAATAGATTAAACAATAAGGGACCCGACACTGAACCTTGGGGGACACCACTATCAACCTCAGACCATTTAGAGTATAAATCATTAATCACCACTCTCTGAATACAGTTTTTAAGCCAGTTTTCTAAACAGTGGTTTCAGTAGCAGTGGTGGGTCAGTGCTCATAGTAGAGGTTAGAGGGAATAGGGCCAACCCTTAAAATAGACATATTATGATTTTTTCCTCCTTATTTTGTTTCCCCCTTCTAGTCAGCCTGGATCATTTGTGTCTAAATTCAGCAAGAGGGCTATAGGTGGTACTCGGGTTGATGAGAGGAGTTACCTTTCTTTTGGTGGCCTGTACAACAGAAAAGTAGACACTAGGCTTACAACAACTGTATTCTAGTGGTAGGTTTACTTAAAATAATCACATAACAAGGGGCGATCCTAGTACATAAGGGGTCATCATTCAGATGTGACTAGGGCAGCATAATTTCTGCACAGCAGGAGGGAGTATCCCTTGCATTATCACCGCCTGAGGCGGCTGGTGGTCACGGTATGGGGTGGGGGATAAGGGGTGTTGGTGGTTGCATTCGAGGGTTGCAGTTTGGTGGTGGTGGTGGTGGGGGGGGGGGTGTTCATCGGGTCCTGGTGGTGCACCGGCCACCTTGGGCCGATAATACGAAATCACCTGCACTCCATACAGCGTACAGACCTTGGATGAGAGGTTGGTGCTTGAAGTGACAACACAGATAGCGCCGTGTCAAATGCAGTCCATAATAGAAGTAGCACTCGATGATATGTGCCGGAAGTAAAGCACTTTTTATTAAATCGTCACATGCGTCAAACAGCCAACGTTTCGGGGCCATGCAGGGTCATTTCTTCTGGGCGACATAGTCACTATGTCGCTGATCGAGTGCTGCAGACTTCTATTATGGCCACCTTGGGCCGGCATCCAGCTCACTGACATCACTGGTTGGCAAGAGCTGGGCAGGACACCGCCAGAGCATTTAATGTTTCTAAGAGCTGGAAGGGGAGATGTGTATGGCCCCTAAGGGCTAAACATCCCGCCCATGTGACCCAAAGAGATGCTGCCTGAGGCAACAGCCTCATTATAGTGACAGCCCTACACAGGAGAGCTAGATTTGGGACCCTCACATGTACAGTACGTAGGGATCTCATGCCAAAGTAGGTTCTAAGATAAAATGCAAATGCTGCTTTATTGCACTTTCTACATGTCCCAAAACAAGACAATAATCATGCTAATACATAAAAGTAACAGCTGTTCTTGGCTTTTGTAATCCAGTAATCCAATAGGTTCCTCAATAGTGTTTTGTACACTGATATACTGCACTTCAAAGAAAGCAGCAGTTATAAATAGATGTTTAAGGTTACAAGTCCCCATGAGATAATAAGCAGCCTTCACAAACCATGCTTGGCTTTGTGCTACAAGTTGAGATAATGGACCTTGGCACCCTGTCTGCCAACAATTCATTGCATGGGGCTCAAATACAGTGAAGCAGATTTCTCATTCCATGCTCAGACATAATTTGGAAGTAAATTAATAATGTTGTTCTACTAACTAGATATACATCTCTGGGCTGCTTTCTGCCTAATAAAAAAATTCCATTAATATCTGGCTGAATGAGGCAACAGAAGATCGAGATAATGAACATTTTGGCTCTGTGTCCTTCATTAAAAGAAAGCCTCAGCTTTTAACAGGTTTTTTATCATTATTTCCAAAATTATGAATGAAGATGGATTGCTTATGGGATTCCTATTTCATTAAAATACAGCTATAGAAGCCACCAGATTACATTTTTAAATATTAAAGATGCATTACCCAAAAATACATGGTTCTTAAAACTGCATGTATACTGTTATTATGTTGAATTTCTTTTTACTTTTATATAATTTGTATGTGTAGGTGTGTATACATATGTGTTCTTTATATATATCTTATTTTTGTTTTATATTTCAACATCCTATGTATGACCCATGACAGAATGTCATATTTCTCAATTTTCCTGCTTGGAAGAGTATTTATTTTCAGGAAGTCAAAAAAGTTAAGTGAAGAGATAATAACTAGTCACCAGTATTGCCTGTAGGCACCATACTTCATTCCATGATGGTGCGCATCTTGGAAGAGGAGCCAATCCCTCCACTGGCTTCCAATAACCCAAAGGATAAAATTCAAAATATTAACAACGACTTACACAGCCATCCACAACTCGGCCCCCGGCTATATGTCAAACCTTGTCCCAAGGTATCACCCTAACCATCCCCTCCACTCTTCCTAAGACCTCCTGCTTTCCAGCTCCCTCATCAACTCCTCCCATGCTCGCCTCTGGGACTTCTCTAGAGTCTCTCCCATCCTGGAACTCTTTACCCCAACCTGTCCGACTATCTCCCACTCTGACTGCCTGTAGGCGATCCCTTAGGACTCATCTCTTCAGGGAAACCTATCCCACCTCAAACTAATCACTCAACCATCACGTTCTCAAACTATTCATCCCTACACAGCTACCTCCTCATGTATCACTTGCCCATTCCTTTGAGATTTTAAGCCCCCATGGGCAGGGCCCTCCTTACCAGCTTGTCTAGAATTGTATTGTGATTGTAATGTCTTCCTTATATTGTAAAGTGCTGCACAAAACTGTTGGCGCTATATAAATCCTGTAAAATAATAATAATAATAATGAAGGAGGAGCAAGGAGATCCTTGGCCTGTGGGTATCTCCATCAGGTCCTCTGAAGAACAATGAGCAGCACAAAATTGACATGTCAGGAAGTGTACTGCAAGTTCTCAAAGGGAAATTATAGCAAAATGTAGATTTTTCAGGGTACTGCTTAGCAACAATTCACCATACTAGATATTTCCTATAGGATAGCAAATATAATTTTTCAGGAACAGGTCTGCTTTAACACTCAATGCCTGGGTTGATTATAGTCCAACTTAAGTAATTTGAAAGCTAATTTAATGCGTATTTAAACTTTTGGAGTAAAATTTGAGAAAACCTCTCTATATAATTGTTATATGTTCCCATTCACACAGAATACCGAAAAATATTCTTCAAAATTATATTTCTGATTGTTTAGAGGTATTGTTGAAGCAGGCAACATGGCTGATTTCAGGTTATCCTGAGCACCTTCACAGTGATCTGTCTTATAGGAAGACTAAGGACTGAAATTTGAGGATTGTGGTTCTCTCATTAACATCATTAACATTCGAATGCAGGGTTGTAATCCTTTAACACCTCACAGCCCCTCCCAACATCACAAAGAAAGAGGTGTAAGTAGAAAGTCTAACCCTTAAGAAGCCAAGAAACCCTAACCCAATTAAAAGCAATTTAAACTCTTTTTTTACCTTATATTATGTGAATGGGAAGATGTAACAAATATAAAATTGGTATTATCTCAATTTGGCAGTGAAAGAGGAAATACACGTTAATATTTGTCCTGTATAAGCAAAGAAAACTACTCCTACAAGGATGGAAACCTGGATGCGTAGTGGCCATTTGTATTATTTCTGCATGATCCCTCACACAGACTATTGCTAAGAATAAAATGGCTGTAGCTCCCACTATCAGCTAAGTTGTTAAGCCAGTTCCTATCTCCAGGGGCCACAGTACTGTAATACTGGCTTGGTGAGCAGATGCTCAGGCGTCACCCATCAGTTTCACTGCTACTCAGGTTCCATGCTTCTTTGACTATACAGGTGAAACTCGAATAATTAGAATATCGTGCAAAGTTCATTTATTTCACTAATGCAACTTAAAAGGTGAAACTAATATATGAGATAGACTCATTACATGCAAAGCAAGATAATTCAAGCCGTGATTTGTCATAATTGTGATGATTATGGCTTACAGCTCATGAAAGCCCCAAGAACCCCAAATCCACAATCTCAAAAAATGAGAATATTACATGCAATCAATAAAACAAGGATTGTACATAGAACAATATCGGACCTCTGAAAAGTACAAGCATGCATATGTACTCAGTACTTGGTTTGGGCCCCTTTTGCAGCAATTACTGCCATTACTTTTGCACGATATTCTAATTATTCGAGTTTCACCTGTAGTGCTGGTCAAGAATCTCACACATACACTACATTTGAGCGGCCTCATCAGTGGCTCCAAGCTTAGTCCGTAGGGGATCCTGTCCGCTACATGTGGCCCATAGAAATGGGGCCAAGATGACATATTTCGTAGCACTGTGGGAACGAGTAAATTGTGTGCTCACGGAATTTACTATGGGGGTCTATTTATACATTTTCACACAAGATTCACACAACTTTCTCAAAGGATTTACAGGTTCTCCTTCGGAATTCAATAAAAACATGTGAAGGTTGTGTGAATTTTGTGTAAAAACTTTTATAAATAAACTGCGCACATTAGATCCACACACAACTTCTGACTGGCAGCCCACAACAGCCAATTACAACGAGTACAATAATGCATCCCTATACAATTCTGTGAAACACACAAAAAAATATTTCTTTATAACAATGCACTAAAGTTTTATTTTTTTAGATATACAGTAGGTAAAAGAATGTTCAGTTTATCCTACAGCAGAGTCTTGGCTTTTCTATAATACAATCTCTATGCTGGGAGGTTATCAGCTGTTGGTTTATTAGCTAAAAAAAACTGCAAAGATGATCACAGAAGGCAATGTGAAGGAAAGGCGTGATACAATGCTCTACTGAGCCAGACACTTTTCCTACAGAGAGAAACCTGTGATTTACAATTATTTTTTTTCTTCTTTTAGAAAGCGACATCATTTACAGAACAGCCATGACTTCTAAGAAGAATAGACATCTCATTTTCCAACAGAGCCTTGACATAGAATGTATTGTCTACAGATATAAAATGTTACGAACATATTTTTTGACATGATTCCTGAGACACTCACATGCTAAAAAGCAACCAGTATACCAGACAACAACAATATTTTCTTGGTATACTGCATATTGTTAACACATAAAATCTTGTTTTCAGTAGCACTTGCGACTTAGGGGGAATTCATACCACCTGAGATGTGCTAACGTCAGGGCAGTCTTTAATATTGATTGGACCCTGGGCCCCTACCCGCCACGCTCCCTAACCAACTCAGTCCTGCCATGCAGGACAAAGCGCTATTCACATGTGGGAAAGTGGATATGGACTTCAGTAAAGTGATATTGTGGAAGTGGTAGTATTGTGGTGTAGTTGGGTGTTTGAACTCAGGAGTAGTGATGTTTTGAGCCGAAGTAAAATATGATAACAAATAGCAAACGTGAGAATTCAGGAACCAGTATGTCACAAGTGTGATATTTTGAGACTCACTATAAAGTAAGTTGCGGTGCGATATCAATGACGAAGATTAGGCAAGCTGTTTGAGATCCTGGAAACGATGTGGAAAAGATCCTGGAAAAGATTGAGGTTGAAATCCAATCTGTTCGTTCTGATGTGGATTCAATGGCATCCATTTAATGTCACCTTACTGAAGTCCATATCTACCTTCCCACATGTGAGTATAATACCATTCGTACTCGGTGTTCAAATATACCCAAGTTATTTGCTAGGTTGTGGTGCTTCATTCTTCTTTTTTTGTTTCCCTAGCACACACGTCGGACACCCTGGTCCACACACACCATAAGCAGCACACAAGCGAACGACACTCTGATCCCCCCAGAGAGCGCTAAAACATTGGACTTTTCTATAACTTTGGGAGATCTTGCAGGGGCTCAGCCTCTGGCTCACTCTGTCCTGCAAGGGGGGCACCAGCCAGTGTTTGGCCAGTGGTCCCCGTGGCAGGTGACAGTGCACGTGCCAGGACTTGCAGTAGAAGAGGTTGCACTGTTTGCACATCTATCCTCTTATCGCACAGCTGGCAGGGGAGAGCGAGCGGCCACCTTTCTCTGCTGGTAGCGCTCAATGACGCCCATCAGCACCCAGTTCATGGCAAAAGGTTCTTCCTTCCGTGCCCTTCCACCCCAAGCGGCCGGTTCTGCTAGTGGTGCCGCATGTGTATCTTTTGCAGACTCAAGGGGCAGCTGCTTTTTGCCGCACAACAATGGCTGGGCCCGGGTCAACTGCCCCTTTTACACCTCTTTAAAGATGGCCCCGGCAAATGTACGTTACATGTGTTGGTGCACTGCCATTTTGAATGGCACATGGCACCCCAACATAGGTGCATTGCAACAAAGTGAAAAGCATCACAAAGCACAGTGTGCAGTGTACTGCAAAAAAAATGCAGTCTGCTCAATCTTTATATTCACTGCAGCCCATTCATTTTGAATAGGTTACCTAAAGCACCTCAATGCAGAAAAATGCATGTGTATTAGAGCAGTGTAATGTGTTATGAATAGGCAGTTCTTTCACAATCCTAGCAATGTCCCTACCACTCAATGTGAGGAGTTCTGTGAAAACTGACTTCAGTGCATCATACAACACTGAGATAAATGGTAACTGACCATTGCAGCATTTGCTAGACAGACTTAGTGGCTTTCGTGACTGATTTCCTTTGTTGCTTAAAATTATTATCTAATGTCTATTGTAACAAGGACACTCGACTGTAGACCGTAGGTGCAAGTAAAATGCAGTTTTATTAAGGGCAAACGCCATGAATCTGATTCCATCCACCGGGTAGACCTCCCCTGTTGCACAAGATAGCTTCCCTCGTGAGCCCTCACTCTGCTCTCTCAGGAGTGTGTCCCAGCGGTCCTGGGGTCACCGACCTTCCCGACCTCTCCCAGCCTTCCCTGTCTGTTCCACGTCCCGCACGCACCTGAGTCTGCTGTGGCTCTGTGCTTCCTGCACCCAGACAAATCCCTCTCTGAGCACTGGGCTGGCTTCTAATAAGGCTGCTCTCAGCCACTTGCTCAGCCCAAGCTGGTCATTGGAAACACCTGGCCCCAGGACTGGAGATCTCATCCCACCCAGAGCTCTAAGAGATCTCCAGGGCTCCAGATCATTTAGTAAAACCTGTAAGGACCTAAAAAGCCAGGCTCTTCCTTAAAACAGTGCTTACATTCTGGACCCTCTCAGCCCCTTTGGCTGAGAGTCCTGGGTGCCAATGTTGCCATACTACGCCGCGGCACTGCCATGCACTGTCACACTATTTAATAAGTACCTAGTAGGGATGCACCGATACAAGTGAAAATGCCCTGATACTAACAGGCAATACAGGCGCTTTAAATTTTTAAACTGAAGCTGACGCCACTGTTCGCAGGAAGGCTGCAGAGGTCCCCAGCAAGGCAGCCTTCCTGTGAACCGTGGCACCTGTTTACAGTGCCGGCCACATATCTCCTCCTCCTTCCTGAAACCATGCCGCTTGCACCTTACCGCAAGACCAACCGGGACCCCTGATAAGACCCCGCACAGCCCTCATAAGACAGCCACCTGAGACACCTCCCTAAGACCCCGTACTCGTACTCGGTCTGGAAAAAATGGTATCGGTGCATCCCTAAATGGTCATATGGACAGCAGATGGGGCTGTTTCCTTATACAATATAAATCTATATTGCTTCCTCTCTTGCAACATTCCTGTCAGCATAAGCTATTTGCTTAGTAACCCTATGCTTTATTTTATTTAAAATTGGCTGGATAATGTAATTGATGTATTTAAATCATAATCACCAGTTAAAGAGTACAAGCGTTATCACTGATTATGCAGATAGAAGGCAAAAGTATGGCAGTTATGACCAGGGTTGGGCCTTGGTTTACATTGGAATTTATGCAAAATGTTAGACTATCCCTGCATAAAGGAGAGTTTTGCAGGCTACTGTAGCCACTGTAATAAAGTTGACTGCAAAAAAAAGGCGACTTTGTGCTCAGATATCCTCCCTGTCATCCTTATTACATATTTACAGTGTTCCCATTACTGTATAGTAATAAATGCGAAACATGTCATTCAAATTCCAGTCTTGGGTTTCTTCATTAAACTGAATCTCCAGAGCAGGAATCATAAAGATGGAGAATATTAAACATGTATAACAAATATACTATAGTTTGGCTTAGTTTCATTTATTATTTCTAAGGGTCCATTCACACTATTGAGCTGTGGTAACGTGCTGGTGTGTTACAGTGCAATTCATTCTGAATATCACCCCATCACGCTGTGCCGACATACAGTACAAACATTGCAATGCACCACAAATGAATGGAATGCCCTGACGAAATACATGTTAATGTGCATGTGGTAATGCACTGCAAAGGTGTGAATGGGCCCTGAAGTCCATCTAGTTCAGACAATAGAAAAAAAAGTGAATTAAGAAATTGAAAACAAACGAATTGAAATTCTGTACAACAGGAGGTACTCTAAATCAGATTATACAGAAAGGAGGCCTAGTTTGAAATAACCTTAGTAAGGTAAATAGTTCCAAATTTTCAGGAACAGTAAGGGGGGAACTTATCATAGCAATTGTGAGTGTTTGAACTCGCATATGGTCGCATAGGATATATTTGCCATGAATTTATGATGCTAGTGTAATGTTGTTCATAAATGAGATTAAATGGACTCCAGGAAAGAAGACTCGTAACTCCAGGCAATAAGCTTAACTGTCACTTCTTGAAGAAGTGGTCATCGGGACTACTTAAGTAGTGATTGTTTTGTTAGCTGATGCTCCAGTTTCAGGACAAGTGCAGATGTAAACTTTTGCAAAACAGGCGCAATTGGGAAAATAGTGCAAGCGCCAGTCAAAACGTGCACACGTGTTAACCAGTTGACATCCGGGATGTTAAACCCCCTTCCCATCCAGGCCATTTTTCAGTATTCAGCGCTGCGGTACTTTGACTGACATTTATTCCGTCATGCAGCGCTGTACTGAAATTAATTTTATACCCTTTTTTGGGGACACATAAAGCTTTATTTTGGTGGTATTTAATCACCACTGGGGTTTTTATTTTTTAATATATTAAGGAAAAACTACAGATTTTTTTTTAAAAAACAGTTCCCCCTATTCCCCCCTGAGTCAGTCAGTTTTATATTGCTGTGCGTGTCCCCATAAGGGAGATTCACCCCTCCTATTTGTCCTGGTGACCGTTATCACTAAAAGTGAATGAAAATCCCAAATTTTGGGTTGTCACCAGAACAGGAATAGAGGGGGAATCTTCCAATGGGAACACTAGTTCTGGTGACCCTGCTGACCACCAGGGATTTCCCTTCTTCTTTTTTTTGAGTGATTTAGGCTTGCTTCGGGTTGTGGCTATCATACAGGAAGTGAAGGGGTTATAACTCTCATTTATACTATTCAACACTAAAAGTTTTGACTTCAGTTCTACTTTAAAGCTGAACATCAAACAGATAATAAAAAACAATGTAATACATTTATGTATCCATTTAAAACATCATTAAAAGTATATTATCAGCTAGAGTAAGTACCTGATTCTCTCTTCAGATCATCCTTTTGTAATTCTCTGTACAGTAGAATGTAGACTGCGAGAAGGAGGGGCAGTGCTCTGATCCAATCAGGCTCTTATACATGCACATGTACTAACTATGAGCAAGCTGACAGGAGGAGAATGATGCCCCCATCAGACACATGCTGCTCCTTTACTGTCCATTTACAGGATGGAGTTCGGGAAGTGACCAAGCTATATATTATATACATATATGTTAGGGATGCACCGATACCAATACTAGTATCTGTGCCAATACCGAGTATTTAAGTGAGTACTCGTATTCACTCAAATGCTCCAGTTGCCTATCCTGATGCCTATAACTTCCGGTATCAGGAAGCCAGGCGGCGAGTCATTACATGCTGCCCTGCTTCCTTATTGACCGGGAAGCCGGCTCCATGCTCCCTTGTCACCAGGGAGCATGGAGCTGGCTTCCCGGCTAATCAGGAAGCCGGGGGGCGAGTAATGACTTGCCGCCTGGCTTCCTGATTGGCCAGAAAGCCCGCTCCATGCTTCCTCGTAACCTGGTGAAGAGAGAGCATGGAGACGGCTTCCTGACTAATCAGAAAGCTGGGTGGCGAGTCATTACACACTGCCCGGCTTCCTTAACGGAACTTCCAGTATCAGTGAGTACCAAAAAAAAAGTATCGGTACTTGTGCTCGATACAGAAAAACTGGTATCGGTGCATCCCTATTATATATAT
>NW_017308064.1:133428-145511 GCF_000935625.1 Nanorana parkeri
GCCACTCAGTGTATATACACACATATATATATATGTATATATATATACTGTATATACTACAGTACAGGTGAACAGGTTACTAAGCTGGCTATGTGTCTGTAAATTTTTGGACTGCTATTAAAAATCCTTTGATACAAAAAAAACACAGCTCCTATATCTATTTCAGCAGTGCATATAGCTTCTTGCATAGGTTTACAGATATACAATTATCTACTAAAGGTAAAATCTACAAATCTTTCTATGAAATATTTTCAGGTAAAACGTAGCAGTGAAATGAAAGTCACATCTGAATGGCAGTCAGTTTATTCTCTCCAGGTTACCCATCCTCCACTCCTTCCTTTTCTGTCTCTTGTCTTACCTTTCATTCTTCTATCTTGGGAATAAAACATGTTTACTGACAACATTGGGCAATTATCTGGAATCTTACCATATTGTTGTCAAGTTTCTTTTGTGCAGACTATATTTAGGTTGTTTATTTCATTGTGATGTTTTTATCAGTATTCAGTGTTCCCTTATTCATTGCCTGCCTAAAAACCTTTCAGATTAATGTCAAAGTAATATCTCAAAATGGGTACTCTCAGAAAATAAAGTATCAATTCCCTGAAGGATGTTGTGAAAGAAATGTTACAAGATCAAATAAAAAGGGGTAAACACTTTTTGGCAGAAATAAAAACATCTTTCCAGTTAACAATATTCTATCTATCTATCTATCTATCTATCTATCTATCTATCTATCTATCTATCTATCTATCTATCTATCTATCTATCTATCTATTGTGGCATTGTGAGGCAATACCACGGTGTTAGGTGGCCTCAAAGTCACCCAGGGTTCTCAGCCAGAGGGGCTGAGTGGCTCCAGGAAGACATTACTGGTACCAGGAGAGAACTGCCTTTTCAGTTCTTTCTGTGTTTTCTGGATCATGGTTGAGCAGCAGAGGATTCCCCTCCAAACGCAGAAGGGCAGAGTAAAGACTGGAGAACAGCAGAGATTGGAGGAGCAATGGAGCCACCCTTGGGCAGTAGCATTATAACCCTTTAGGGAGGGCAGTGTTAGATGCAGTAGCAAATTAGGAGTATTTGACTAAGAAATACAATCTAAACTCCAGCTAACACTTTTTAAGCAATTACAGCAACAGTTTTTTTTTATCTTTTGTGATAAATATTTTATATAAACTGACCATTTTACATAAAGCTGACCATTGTTAGCACCCCTGTCAGTGTCAAATGGCTTGTTCAGCCCTCTATCTGCCACTTTTGCTGGGCAGCTTGGTCTGTTAAAGGAATGTGAAAAATAACTGACTTACTGGCCAAATACTAGGTGAAAATAAAGGATTAAATAAAAAAAAACGAGTGCAGCCACCACATTTAAGAATTGGTAAACTGCAACGTGCTACATTTCTAATTTTGGGTTTAGATGAGCTTGAAATTGTAAACAATATTCAAGTCGCTGATGGCATTATCTAATGTTCTGACTAAGTTTTCTTATGAACATTCCTAAGAAAATCTAGCAGTGTATGGGCAGCTTAAGGTATCTCTGCAGCATTGCCCAAGGCTCACAGCCACCCATCCAAGCTTGTAACCTTACTAAAGCAGATGCTTGGGGTTCACATGCATTCACTCAAAATACGATTTACTAATGAATGCTTTTAACGGGTACTATTATGTGCAGAATGTATTTGTTCATTGCTTTCCCTTTAATGCATTAATTATGATGCAACATGTTTGTAGGCTTTCTGAGTGCTAGACATGTATAATAAGTCGTGTCAGACCATTGTAACGTGCTATTAAGAACATAAATACTCTTGATTAAGCATTTTGATCGTAATAGGAAAGTTCTTTGTTATTATTCATAGAACATTGGCATAGACCAATTTGTGTCTGACATAATGCATCTTTTTTTCTTTTTAACATGATATGCTGGTAATAAAATATCTTTTTTTTCTGATTTGCATGTTAAACTTTCAGAGCCCATAATGCTGGCGTAGTTATGCATACAGCAGGACGGTGGTACCAGGTTTACCTGCTGGTGCAAGTGCAGACAAAGACTGAAAATGCAGGTCAGAGTGCAATGGCGCAGTGGGTGAAATGCATGCAGACGGGTTGCCACCATGGTCCACTTTAATCTGTGGTTACATTGGCATCACACATTGTAATCTCACCATCTTATCCCTCTGCCTTTTGTTGGTATCTGGACATTCCTTTGGCTTAGTTTTTTCCTTATAGAAAGGCTGATGTATTATATTTTCAGTAGTGAGAATTTCCATACAGCTATCGAACAAAATCAGGCTTGCCACAAGAGAGGAAGTAACATGATGCATTTTTAAGAAGCAGAACCCACACACAACAGGAGCTATAGGAAATCACACTACAGTAGATCATACAGAACTTTGATTAAAGGAGAACTATGGGGTCAGTGTTTTTCCCCATAGTTCTCCTTTAGGGTAACGGGAGGACACAAACTAGCGTCCTACAGCTCGCGGTATACTGAGACGCTGCAGCCGGAGCGGATCCCGACATCGACGTCGATCCGCCCAGCTGCTTGAGTGCCAGCTGTACCCGCTCCCTCCCCCATCCGTTCCGCCAGTCAGCGCTGACAGATCGGAGCGGGGAGAGGGGAATCCAGCCCCTCCCCCTGTCACGGCAGAGAGCCGTGACAGGATCAAAAGGTGAGCAAACCCGGTATGTGTTCGCTCACCTCGCGATCTACTGAGCCGACCTGTGACAGTCTCATTGTCACAGGTCGGCTAGAACTATGAGGTGAGTGGAAATCACTCATCTCATAGTTCTCCTTTTAAGGTAATTTAAATGGACCTTCTGACTTCTAACTAGGTTGCAATATAACTAAAAAAGAATCATCAGTTCACTGATTGATTTCACATGTTGCCTGAATTTGCTCTTTAATACGACACAAAAGGTATAAAAAAAAGATCTCCAGATTATAGGTCTCTGCAATGCAAAAGCGTTTATACTCACTTCTCCAGTGGCTCATGTCTCCTACCTGCCTTCTATTCTAGTGCTGTAGCCTTCGCAAGTCTCTTGCCATTCATCACTTTTTGGGAGTTTCAGAAGTCTGTGTTCTATTATGAATGCTCTGGTTTCATTGTCCAAACCCCATGTCACTACAGGACACAACACTATAAAACACACTACATACTGCTACTTCAAAGTGTATACCTTTAGGGAGCAAAAATAAAAGATCAAAGACTAAACCAATATGGTTTAATAAAACTGTAAAACAACACGTCAAGGACAAGAGAGCGACATTTATAAAATATAAGACGGAAGGGACGGCATTGGCGTTCCTTAACTACAAAGAATGTAACAAAAAATGCAAACTAGAAATCCGGGCAGCTAAAACTGAGTGCGAAAAGCATATCGCCGCAGATAGTAAAAAGAACCCACAAAAATTCCACCAATATATTAAAGGAGAACTATGAGATGAGTGATTTCCACTCACCTCATAGTTCTAAGCAGACCTGTGACAATTATACTGTCACTTGTCGGCTCAGTAGATCGGGAGGTGAGGGAAAACATACCGGGTTCCCTCACCTCTCGATATATTTGGATCATAATGGAAAATTTCATGACATGTTGGACCATATGAATTTCTAGTAACATATAAGCCATGTATGTAAGAACATATCCTCTGCAGGGATCTGTTTTATTCTAAAGTGTAGAAGGCCAAGGGGGTTCTTCACAGTAAGATCAGTTAGGGTCTGGAACTCACTGCCACAGGCGGTGATTTCAGCAAAGAATGTGGAATTGTTCAAGAAACTTTTGGGCGATTTCTTAAGGGACCGCAATATACAGGGTTACAGGTACTCCTAGAATGACATCCTAATAGGTTGGACTTGATGGACTAATGTCTTTATTCAACCTCAAATACTATAACAGTTACGTAGTGGTTTAAGGATAAAACTACAGCACACATTGGAGAACACAGGCATCTGACACCCCTGGAAGTGTAGAATGCAGAAAAGTTTTACATAGGCTGCAGCACTGGAAAGGTAAAAGACACAGGCCCCTAGGGTGTTGAGTACAAATGCATTTCTATTGCAGGAACCTTTATGATAGCATTATGCTATCCTATTGCATCTGAAATACACAATGTAGAAAATAACAACTATACTGTAAAGTGATTGAAAAATGACAAATGTGGCGCAAAGCCTTTAATTGCTTTGTGTGGTCAAGAGAACACCCGCAATCCTAACCATGAGGACCTTTCTACCTGACAAATAACTCATCCACTATAGATAAATTGGCACAACGGCTAGTACCTAAACCTGTGTCACTAACCTGCATAACTATATCCTAGAAATCCGATTATAATTCAAATATTTGTAGTTCATCTTTATGGCTTACCAATCTCCTGCTTCATGATTTATGGTGAAAGGTATTTGGAGCAGTCTAATGATTTTTTAATGAGGACATGTTACAAAGATGGCTTCTTGCATCTCTTTAATTTTGCTAAAGTGTTCCATCTCTTAATGGTTTGTTCACAACAAAGACATTTGCCAAATGAAGTACAATGATTCATGGCAGGACATTTGTACATTATGACCTAGAAACTGCATAATTCATGCTTGCTCATATTTTAAACTTTTTATACTGTAGTCAGGTAATTACTAAGTGTGAGTCCATATTAGTGTTGTAAAGAATTGTGAGGTTAATATACAATAGTGTAGCATCTCATTTACATATACCTACTAAATATGGACTTATTTGCTTATTTAGAAGCTTGTGCTAAATTGAAAGTGCAACTTCATTTTTGGTGGACTTGGATTGGATTCGACCCAACAGCTGAGCAAGATTGTGATAGACAAAGATAAACTATTTTACAACAAAATAATTAGAGATGAGCTTTGGGTTTGGGTTGAGCATGAGTTTGCCAACTGTGCAAACAAACTGGCTATATTTGGCCTATTCCCCTTCCTGTCCAAACCTCTGGTTGATAGTTTGTAACCATAAGTCTGTCATTTAGCAGAGGTATTGCCACTGCCTCTAAATCCCAGATCCCCATTGGCTTGTATTTTGAAGTTGTAAACAAGCCTGCAGGGATCCTAGGTGACATAATTGACCACATATGGTCAGGGCCGTCTTTAATAGTGGTTGGACCCTGGGCAAACATTTTCTTTGGCCCCCACCCCTACCCACCAAGCCACGGCCCCTACCTCCCATGCAGTTTTTCTCTCCACCCCAACACCCCAAATCAATGTATTTATTTTATAAATGTTTAAAATGATTGGCCCAGAAACTGGGGAAGTGTTACAATCAGCCAGCGATGCAGATATATAAAAAATATATATAAAAATATATCTGCGGTGCTCACTGATTGTAACACTCCTTCAGTTACTGTTTGTGAATCACCCCCCTTTGCAGAACTCACAAAGTCCGATAGAAGTGACATTTGAGACTGATCAGCTAGGCAAGTGATCAGTTCTCCTGCACATGCGCAGTGAGCCAATCTGACCCGGAACAGCCGACAAAGCGTTGGAATGCTTGACCTAATGGGCGGTACTTAGCTCTGGAGAGATAAGGAAAACCACGAGGATAGGGGGGGAGAAGGGACGGGACACTGACATCCCAGATCTCCAGGTAGGGAGCGAGCAGTTCAGGCTCAAGTGGCGGCTGCTTTGGGCCCCACAACAATGACTGGGCCCAGGGCAACTGCCCCTTTTGCCCTGCGTTAAAGATGGGCCTGCATATGGTTATGGTCATTTATGGTCAATTATGTCACCCAGGTTCCCAGGCGGTGTTGTTCACATTTCAGCTGTGGTGGGAACCTGTCATATGCGATGGTAGTAGAGGCAGGTGATGATCGTTGGACGTGGCAGGTCAATGTGGCAGTGGGTCAACATCGTTGCGTGACGCTCATTGTGATTGACATTTATCTTCTCACTGGACGGTGTGACTGATGTTGGATTGGCATCATAAGCCATTGTTTATTTTTTACATTTTATATAGGATTTTTTCTAGCTGGGGCGCTTTCATTTTTTTCATGGATGTGTAACTTCCAGATTTTGATAAGTCCCTGTTGCAGACTCCCACAATCCTTTTGGGGAACAGGATGTATGAATTACATGTGGACAAGGTGCCTTTCAAGGGAGAAGAGCCTTTGCTGCATATTCGCTGCCCCCCTTTCCTGGCCAACCAGACTACATGCCTGCATAGGGGTCTTTTATTAATTTCTGAAGGGGACCCATGCCATTATTTTCCTTTAATGGGACAGTATAAATTGCTTACAAAAAAACTGTTGTCCCTTTGAGAAAAAAAAAAGGAAGGAGGACAGCGAGTCTACAACCACCCCCTTTGCAAGGCATATTGTCCCTATGTGGTGGGGACAAGGGCCACTTCTCCAAATTCTGTGTCCTCCAAAGCAACGTGGGGGCCTACGGGATGGGAGGACTTGAATTTGAAAGCCCCCTTTAGGATAAGGGGCCCTACAGATATCCCCCCAATGTGAAAAGTACCCTTGTTACTCAGTAACAAAAATGAAAAAGGAAATAAATACTTTCACAATATAGAATACGTACTTTCTATGACAACCTGCTGCTACTCCTGTCTCTCACATGACCGTGCCCCAGCACTGCTTCAATGTAAACAGAGCCCTGGGGAACCTGGGGGACATCATAGACCCAGTGGCAGGCCTAATAACCAAAGGACCCTGGTGCAAGATTTTATGTTGGGCCCCCCTCCCAAGATGGGGGGGGGGACGCGGGTCACACTGGCCCCCGTACCCCCTCCCCAGCGGTCTCTAATGTTGCAGTAGCGTGCTGGACTTGAGACCCTGCAGAGCACACCATAGATCCTGCATAGCCCACCTGAGACTCTCTATGGTGGGTTCTGCAGGTTCCCAGGTGGTCTGGTCGTCGGGATCCCTTTCCCTGTACCTCCCCCCAACTCTTCTTACCTGCTGGGGCCCGGCCTCCTCCACCCCCCCCTGTCAAAAATAGCAGTACACAACTACTATCCCCCCCCTCTCCCCAGTGCTCGGACTTACCCAGCCAGAGGACCGCAGCCAGGGAGTTTCGATCTGAGCACTGCAGGGGGCGGGCTTGTGACACACACACGCCTCCTGTGACTCCCCTCCCGCCGCCTGAGTCACAGGACCCGCCCCCTCACTGAGAAGCCCGTCTGCAGTGCGGGGCCCCGGTGTTCGAACACCAAGACCGTGCACTGCCAACAAAATCAGGACCTGACCCCACTGAGGCTGTGGGGGAGCCCAGGACCGGACCCCACTGGGCCCCCCCACAGCCACAGGCCCCGGTGCCCCGGCACCGGTGGTAGTTCCGCCACTGCTGAGACCAAATATATACTAAATTGATAAGCAGTAAAAGCTTTTAAAGCATCTACTATGGTCAATTTTGAGTATGGCAGTTTGTTGCGATTTCACGGGTGCACGCAATGCTAAGGCTTGAAATGCTTGCTATTTACCCAACGTGACCCCATATTGTATATTTTACCAACAAAATTGGTAATAATAAACGTTTCATAAAAATAACATAGGGAAAATAGTTTTTTATACTGTAGTAAAAATAAAGAACCCAGTGGTGATTAAATATCACCAAAATAAAGCTCTATGTGTCCCCCAAAAATTATATAAAATGAATGTTAGTGCAGCGTTGCAAATGTCAGTCAAGGTACCTCAGCACTGAATACTGAAAAATTACCTGGACAGGAAGGGGGTTGGCCTGGATAACCCAGTCTGCAAGTGGTTAAGGCATCCCAAGCATGTAATTTAAATGATTTGTGCTTTTTCAGTGTTGTCCTTGAAGCTGCATGAGCAGACCCTCGTACAAGTACAATTTTTTGCAATGTTACACGTCCTCTACGGCAGTGCCCAGCTTCCCGTGCCTTTTTTTTGCATATTGTACAATGTGCTCTGCTTTGGGGGTGCCTTAAATTACTGATGAACAACTGGGTTTTTCTCTACGCTCAGAACACTCCTCTCCAGCAGGCCTCAGCTAATCACCTTCTTGATTGTAGAGTCCAGAAAGACTTGTCTTGTCCAAGAGGTCACCAAGGTCACCATTGTTCCTGCTTGTGAGCTAGCTTAGCACAGATGATCACACAGCAAGAAGGCTCAATCATATGCCCCTGCCCCCATCCGAGCATGTATGCTTCCTTGCTGATACAGGTGTGGGCAGTAAATACCAGCAGGGGGCGGGCTTGCCCCACGACATGACAGTCCAGAAGATCTTCATTGATCAGTGTCCAGCCCCAAGAACCCTTTGATGGTCCTCATTTGCGTATCAAACAGCCACATGCTGATTCAGTTCAGGATATCAAGGAACACCTTTGCATCAAAGCTGTATCATAGATGTCAATTTTATCGGTTCCAACACACCGAGCTCCTAAAATATCTAGAATCTACTTACAATATTTGTCCCCTCCATAGACTTCAATGTGATTCACCACCAATTTCATACAGAATTCGAGCCACACTGGCGACTCGAACTCAAAAACACTTTACTTGTAGATTTGACACCAGATAGTAGCTGATTGAACATATGTGTCTCCAAAAAGTATTAAAAGTACTCATTAGGGATAATTGATCATCTAGGTCAGTTCCTATCAACTGTGAGAAAAGCCTCAGGTGTTTGGCCTGGAATCCATACTAAGGAAGCTGTTCATGCCAGTACTTTAATTCAAATTGATGTTTTGTGATTGATATTGACTAATAATATACACAAGTGTTATACCGAAAGTTACAGCTTCCATTAAAGGTAAACTAGAATGGCCCTCAGTCAATTTTCTTATGCGTTTACAAACATATAAACAGAACTTTATTTATATTTTATAATTCTATGTATTTATTATATATATCACAAATAAACATTTATAACAAAGTGCATTAATGACACTCATATTCTAGTAAGCCTGAATGCTTTGAGATGGAGGGAGGTGGAGGGAGGTTTGGAGGGAGGTTTCTGCTATTAAGGGATATTTTAACAAAACAGAAGAACAGCAGAGATAAACCTGGAGATATTCTGAATAATGTGTACTGTGTTTGCCACAGATAATATCAGAAAATGGAAAATTATAGGGAACGTACTACTGGTATTAGCAGGCCAGTGGCCCAGAGGCCATTGGATTCAGTTCAGCTGCCCACCATCTAAACACTTATTAGGGTTATGGTATGTTTTATATGGTTGTACAGGTTAAGACTAGGTTCACACTAGAAATGTGGTGACATGCTTCAACATCAACTGGTGTGCACTATGTTGCATTAAAGCTTTAACTGAATTCACTTGGATGACAATATGCAAGGTTATTGCAACTTTTTCACTCCACACTTCAGTACGACGTATTGGTTTGAATAGGTCCAATTGAACACAATATATTTATTGCCCCTATGTTTTGCTGTGCTTGGAAATGCAGGAAATAATATTGGCGAGGTGTCAGGGGTGAACAAGTCCTGAGGGGCAACACAGTGCTTCCTTGGACCGCCAATGTCTATCAGTGTGGCATTTTTTAGCTCCTAGGACTCAAACATCCTTTAAAACAAAGTATGTGTCTTTAAGGTCCACTAAAAAATGGTGGTTATGTTTAGTAGAAAAGTAATTTTTTATCGAATTAACAGTGATCTTAAGAGAGTGAAAACACAACACGTATACAGGTTATAACATTTTATGTATTCTATATGTTTGTGATAAGATTTTTCTTTACTGTCAAAATAAGTGGTACACAAAGATTGATTCAAAAAACCTCTGCCCAGGCATACATTGGGTGAATGCTGCTGGCATAGCATTCCCTCTGAGGTGGAGTCAAGGAGCATAGGAAATTCCTGTACTCCTCACTTGCATCTAGTGGTGGGAGTGATTTGTGAATGGCATTTACCCAGTGTATGCCTGAGCAGAAGTTTTATAGATCAACCCCAAAGTTAGTGATCTCAACCAAGTACTGGTTGATGCTTTTGGCAACATTGTGTACAGAAATTTTTGAGCGCTAGAAGCTCAAAAAAATTGCATAGAATCACAGAAGAGAAGTTTGGAAGGTGTGCTATTATTTTGCAGCGTTTAGATGTGCCTGACTTTATAACCATATTAACTGTTATTTTTAGGACTGATAGTTTAATTTCCTCCATCAATAACATCTGATCTCAATTTTACTGGTAGAGCTCTATGCTGAAGAGATACAGTGCCTGATTTTGGTCTTGCCAAAGGAGATATCAGCCCTGCTGAGTCATGGGGCCCAGGAACAGTCAAAGTAAATGATATTAATTCAGCTCTCTTGCAGCCAGCTGGCAGAGACGGATGGCGTCAGACCGAGAAGCATCTGCATCTTTTCCTGCAATTTTCCACTATATAGAATAAAGACTTTGTGCCAAGGGCTGAGAAAAATGCAAGTCACTTACTACTGTTATTACTGTATATAGATGGAAGGAGGGATTTAAAACTAAAAAGAAGTTCATTTTATATTTAATATTAATACAGTCAGAACAGGGTTGGAATTAGATGAAACAGGATGGCTGGTGATTTTTAATGACATTTGTCTGCCATTACACCACCGACAACCACGCAACACAACGTAAGCTCCCTATCGAGTTTATTTCTATGATGTTATATAATCTTAGGAGTGGTAACAGTCCAATGATATGTGTATTTACTCACATCTAACTGTAGTATGGAAACCCTCCTATTTCATCATTACTGATTATTAAATTAGTTTAATATTTAATACAAGAAAAAAGTAACACATCATATATCAAATGCATACATACATTTATGATTTGCCAACAGACAATTTAGCAAAACTGTATTTAACTCACATTATTCCAAGGGTAATTTCTATATTGTCCTTTTTCTAAAAGAAATGCTTAGCCATAGTCATTGTATAGGCTGCGAGCCTTTCAGATAAGAAAGATGATGAAATGGCTTATCTACAATTTACTGGCAATTTCTAATAAAAAAAAATTGTGACACACTTTGACCTTTGCGTTGAAGCTGCTGTAAAAGCAAACTGTCAATTTGTGTTGTGTGTTTTCTCATTTAGGGCTGCCAGGCTATACTGTTGATATTTCTAGTTTGTGAACGATGAATGGCTAGGAGAAATGTACAAACCTGCTATATTTTCTCCTGTTCTGAGACTTCCTCTCCCTTGCTAGTCCTATATCGTGTCTCCATAGGTGTCCATGGCAACCATGGTCAGTCGAGGCAGCCTCACTGGAACCAGCATGGGCAACGCAGCTATTGTCTAGGGATGACTTCCAATGATCTCGACATTAGTTTCAATTAGAGATTTCTTGTCTGCGCCAGACATTTCCCTAATTTTCCTTACTTTGCGGCGTTTAATTAACAACCTCAGCAGCTGACTAACTTCTATAATTAGGAATAGTACACCTTCAGCTCTTTTGTAGTAAGTCAATAAATATAAGAAGAGACCACCAGAACATATAGATAATGAGACAAACAGCTTTTTAACAGTACAACAAGGTCCGGCAGAGAAATGACTTTCAATAGGATATTTATGACAGAATCAAGATGTTGCCTAATGTTTGACATATTGAATGCTTTGGGATCTATTATAGAAGGTAGAATATAATCCCCGTAGTATAAGTGTATATAAAGGGAAGTAATGGCAGCTAGATGGCTTTCCTATAGAAATTAATCAGAAGAACAGAGACAACTAATATAAAGGGAATTTAAAGTTTTCTTAATGTATTTTTTTTATGCTCAGGACTAAATTAGCATGTGAAACAACTAAAACAGCATTAAAATAATTTTTATTTTTTTGTAAGTGGGTAAATATACAAATATAACATATCAAACTTACCTCTTAAAGCTCAAAGTGAGTGTGGAGCTACTGCTAGAAAACAGGCTCAAATAGCAGGGAGATTACAGACTGCAGAGTGAAGGACACAATAGAGACACACCCCCTTCCTCTTACTTATCAGAGGCAGAAATGTCTTACTAACTCATTTATACAGAGGCAGCCAACAAGCATGTGTTGTGGACTTTTTAAATGAGAAAGCCCAGCATTATTTGCAAACATGATGTCATTAAGGTACCCTGTAATAAATAGTTGTAAAAGAAAGATGCTATATAAAAATAATAAAGTATCAATTTTTATTTTTGTAAACT